>NW_020171982.1:1615137-1618152 GCF_003031525.2 Neophocaena asiaeorientalis asiaeorientalis
TGCTAAAGGAACTTCTCTAGGCAAGAAACACAAGAGAAGGAAAAGACCTAGAATAACGAACCCAAAACAACTAAGAAAATGGGAATAGGAATATACATGTCGATAATTACCTTAAATGTAATGGACTAAATGCTCCCAGCAAAAGACACATATTGGCTGAATGGACACAAAAACAAGACCCATATATTTGCTGTCACCCTCAGAATGGGAGAAAATATTTGCAAATGAAGCAACTGACAAAGATTAATCTCCAAAATTTATCAGCAGCTCATGCAGGTCAATAACAAAAACCAAACAACCCAATTCAAAAATGGGCAGAAGACCTAAATAGGCATTTCTCCAAAGAAGATACACAGACTGCCAACAAACACATGAAAGACTGCTCAATGTCATTAATCATTAGAGAAATGCAAATCAAAACTCCAATGAGATATCATCTCACACCAGTCAGAATGGCCATCATCAAAAAATCTAGAAACAATCAATGCTGGAGAGGGTGTGGAGAAAAGGGAACCCTCTTGCACTGTTGTTGGGATTGTAAATTGATACAGACACTGTGGAGAACAGTATGGAGGTTCCTTTAAAAACTACAAATAGAACTACCATATGACCCAGCAATCCCACTACTGGGCACATACCCTGAGAAAACCATAATTCAAAAAGAGTCATGTACCAAAATGTTCATTGCAGCTCTATTTACAATAGCCCGGAGATGGAAACAACCTAAGTGTCCATCATCGGATGAATGGATAAAGAAGATGTGGCACATATATACAATGGAATATTACTCAGCCATAAAAAGAAAAGAAATTGAGCTATTTGTAATGAGGTGGATAGACCTAGATTCTGTCATACAGAGTGAAGTAAGTCAGAAAGAGAAAGACAAATACCGTATGCTAACACAAATATATGGAATTTAATAAAAAAAAAATGTCATGAAGAACCTAGGGGTTAGACAGGAATAAAGACACAGACCTACTAGAGAATGGACTTGAGGATATGGGGAGGGGGAAGGGTAAGCTGTGACAAAGCGAGAGAGAGGCAGGGACTTATATCCAATACCAAACGTAAGGTAGATAGCTAGTGGGAAAGAGCTGCATAGCACAGGGAGATCAGCTCGGTGCTTCGTGACCGCCCGGATGGGTGGGATAGGAAGGGAGACGCAAGAGAGAAGAGATATGGGAACATATGTATATGTATAACTGATTCACTGTTATAAAGCAGAAACTAACATACCATTGTAAAGCAATTATACTCTAATACTCTAAGATGTTAAAAAAAATAGCTCTTAAAAAAAAAAAATCATCGCTACCATCCCACCATTACATTCTCACAGTTTCTAGCACAGAGATTTATCAAATACATAATGAACAATGGAATGAATGAATGGTGAGTGATATTTTCAAAAAGCAGTGCAAAGCCAATACTATTCAATGACTTCCCTCAGACTCTTTCACTTTCTCAATATGAATCCAATACTTGGTGATTTAAGGCCTCCAAACATCTGCTGTGTCCTGTCTTCCGCATGGCATTTTTTTTTTTTTAACCCTTTTTGTAGGCTGAAAAATTACCCTCTGACGAATATACACATCCTAACCCCTAGAACGTATAAGTATTACGTTATATGAGGAAAGAAAAAAAAAGGTCTTTGCAGATATACGTTATGGATCTTGAGATGAGGAGATTATTCTGGTTTATCCAGGTAGGCCCTAAGTGCAATCGCACATGTCCTTGGAGAGGCAGAGGAAAATTTCACACATAGGTGTGAGGAGGGAGGTAGAGATCAAAGCAAAGTAGCCGCAAGTCAAGGAGTGTCTGAAGCCACCAGAGGCTGGAAGAGGCAAGGAAACAGATTCTCCCCTAGAGGCTCAGAGGGAATGCAACCCTGCAGACACCTTGATTTCCAGTAACACTGATTTCAGACTTCTAGCCTACAGAACTGTGAAAGAGTAAAATTCTGTTTGTTTTAAGACAGCCAGTTTGTGGCTAAATTGTTTCAGCAGCCATCAGTAACCCATTACTCCCCAGAACTTTCTGACTCTGGCTAACTCTTCCAAGACCCACACAATTATCACCTCTACTAGTACTACTCTCTGCCCTTTTCTTTAGACCTTCAAGGTTGCAGTTCCTATCTGTTCCCACATAAAAAGATTAGTATAATGGAAAGAACATGGTTTCTAAAATCAGACACATCTGGGTTTTAATCCTGACTCAATTAGAAATTGTACGATCTTGGGGAAATTAGCCAATCTTTCTGAATATCAGATTCCTCGGCTTTAAAATGAGTGCAGTAATCTTTATATTGTTGTGTTATAAGTACTTCGTGAACTACTCAGTGAAGAATAATGCTTTTCAAAATGCTTGGTGTCTAATAAGTACCTAATGACATTTCTTTCTTCTCACCTCCAATTAACTGACTAAATTAATCCTACTCAAAAATCACCTTTAGGGCTTCCCTGGTGGCGCAGTGGTTGAGTGTCCGCCTGCCGATGCAGGGGACACGGGTTCGTGCCCCGGTCCGGGAGGATCCCATGTGCCACAGAGTGCTTGGGCCCGTGAGCCATGGCTGCTGGGCCTGCGTGTCCGGAGCCTGTGCTCCACAGCGGGAGAGGCCACAGCAGTGAGAGGCCCGCGTACCGAACAGTAATCTTTATATTGTTGTGTTATAAGTACTTCGTGAACTACTCAGTGAAGAATAATGCTTTTCAAAATGCTTGGTGTCTAATAAGTACCTAATGACATTTCTTTCTTCTCACCTCCAATTAACTAAATTAATCCTACTCAAAAATCACCTTTAGAGCTTCCCTGGTGGCGCAGTGGTTGAGTGTCCGCCTGCCGATGCAGGGGACACGGGTTCGTGCCCCGGTCCGGGAGGATCCCTTGTGCCACAGAGTGCTTGGGCCCGTGAGCCATGGCTGCTGGGCCTGCGTGTCCGGAGCCTGTACTCCACAGCGGGAGAGGCCACAGCAGTGAGAGGCCCGCGTACCGAAAAAAAAAAAAAAAAAAAAAAAGGAG
>NW_020171982.1:1618278-1765771 GCF_003031525.2 Neophocaena asiaeorientalis asiaeorientalis
AAAAAAAAAAAAAAAAAAAATCACCTTTAGGGGAACAGTTCTGACTAAACTACCTAAATTAGCATCCCTCTGAATCTTCATTCCCGTTACCCTCTCATCCCTTAGCCCATTTTAGTTTCTTCATAGCCCTATTCTCAATGGCATAGTATACATGTGTACATGTGTGCTTATGGTCTGCACTGCCCCCCACCAACCAGATGTAAGTTCCATGAGGGCAAGGATTTTTCTGCCATTTTTCTTTTCTGTACCTCAGAGCCTAGAAGATACCACAAACAGACAAGTTCATCAGTCAATGTTTCTGAGTGGGTAGATTTTCTTCTCAGCTATTTGTTTATAGTGCACTCCCCTTTTCTGTGGAGACCCAACTTAATAACTTGAAAGTGTTTAACAGAAAGCTGCCACTGTGTTATTACAGAACTAAGCCCAGAAATGAACAATTTTACAAAAGTAAATGAAACACAATTTTACAAAAGTAAATGAAAGTAAATGAAGCCAACAGGCATTATAAAGGTAATTAAAGTCATAACTATGTCTCCATTATACATAATCTTAACTGCAGACCTCATAAATAGCTAGACATCTGTAAGCATACCTATGTAAAATCCACATTGTAGTAACAGAAGTAATCCACGGAAGTCTGATGCTCAGAGGTCCAAATGCCTAGAGTTCCATAACTAATAAGCAGCACAGCCAGGGTTAAAACACACCTCTACATTGCTCTAAGTGTCATACTTACTCTGTAAGATCCCGTCCCCTTCTCACTTCTGGGCATTGATAAATGCCCAGATGTCAGCTGATATGTCACCATTATTTCAAACCTATGATCATCAGCATAATAGAACATTCTGCTTCATTTTTCCTTTGTAACAAATGGGCTCCATGTTCTTTGAAATTCTTTCATTTTGTCCTTTAGCCAGTCCAAAAAAAAAAAAACATTTAAAAATACGTATTACACTGTTGCCACATACTTGGCTAAAACTTTATTTTACGCCTAAATCAATTCAATCCTTTTGGAACCTCCTAGAGATTTTCTTAACAACTTTTATCCCCATAACTCCTAAATATGTCACATGGGGCATTTTGCAGGTGGTAGCTAAATCTTTAGGAACCAGGGTATTTTAAGTTAATGGAGATGTAATTTTCCTAGGCTAAATTCTAGAAATTTAAGTTTAGTACATTTATTTTTCCAAACAAATGTTAACACCCTTTTCTCTTTATTATTGTGATTTGTTCTCAGATGCTTTCTTCTCCTTTATGCACAGAAAATACTAGCTAAGTATCCTGCTAACCTTGGAAAGGAGTTTACCTTATGTTCCTTTTAGCTTTTCTAACTCTTCCCTCCAAATTAGTGGAAAAGGGAGAAAAATGCTTGGAATGGCTTTTTTGAACTTTTAAACTATCTCGTGTTTAGGACAATGGGAATAAGTTAGAGAGAAGAAAGAAAATAAGAAAAAGTAGAGGAAGTGGCACCGAGAGGAAAGGAGTGAGAAGGGGACGGGATCTTACAGAGTAAGTATGACACTTAGAGCAATGTAGAGGTGTGTTTTAATCCTGGCTGTGCTGTTTATTAGTTATGGAACTCTAGGCATTTGGACCTCTGAGGATCAGACTTCTCCTCTGAAAAACTGAACAGTAATAACTACATCATAGGGAGGGTCCCAGCAAACGTTGTTTCCACTCTTTTTTGGAGTCACTCTTTCCTCCTTCAACGGTTTTGCCCTCAGCCATCCACCACGATAATCCTTATTTAAAAGCTACGTGTCGATTTATCCCCTTTCATCTTGGTCTCACACCTCCTGAACTTCATAAATTCCAATGACCTGCTACTTCAGCCACCCTTACTTTAGCCCCCATGATCTCTCCCTTAGCTCTCAAAAGATCTACATCCATAATCCTCACCTCTTTAATGCTACATGTATGTCTGCCCTTCTACCTCCCCATACCCTGCCTGTTATTTGCCCTTTTCTCACTGTTACCTCTAGTCAGAATTCAACTCTTCCAAAGCATTACAGGCAGGCGTCCTAAGACTATTTATCTCTCATTTGCAATAAATACTTCCATTCAGCAAATATTTAGTGGCTCCTATTACCTGCCCCTCAGCGATCCAAGCACAAGAAATATAAAGATGAACAAAACTGATCAAGACCCTGCCCTCAAGAAGCTTTACTTATATTTTAATGGTAAAAGATAAAGGAAAACATAACTGTAAATATATTGCTAAGTAGTGATTAAGAAGTTGCACAGGGGGACAGAGTATGGGAGTGGCACTGTTTTAGATGGGGTTGCTGAGAAAGCCTTTCTGGGAGGAGAAGTGGATGATGGAAGCACCATGCAGGTGTCTGGAGGAAGAGCATCCCAGAACAGTGATTTTCTTAATCACTACTTGGCAATAAATTTATGTTTTCATTTATCTTTCACCACCAAAATGTAAGTAAAGCTTCTTGAGGGCAGCCTTTTGATTAGATGGTTCATCTTTATATTTCTTGTGCTTGGATCACTGACTGGCAGGTAATAGGACCCACTAAATATTTGCTGGGTGGAAGTATTTATTCTAAAATGAGACTAACCACTTCCATCATGCACAGTCTCCAGTCTGAATCCATTACTTTCTCGTTGTCCTACACGTCTTCCGTAAGGCCACAGCTGTCTTTCTCTACATCTGGGCTTCTGAGTTATGCCTGAGAAAAATCACAAAGATGAACTGATTGGTCCTACTGCAAATTATTACCAAGGTGTCTGGAAACTCTGACGAAGCCTGGTACGGAGTATGCACTCAATACATTTTTGTCGAATGAATGAATTTGCAGAATCCTATGCCTGACCATACTTTTCCCAAAACAACTATTATCATAAATCTTGTCACAAACTCAAGCTAACAGCTTAAGGATTTAGAGCTCCAAGATTCTCTTTTAACGCTACATTTTTTTCTAATATATAAGTTACTCTTCTTTATACACATTAAAGAAGGAAAAAGAAACTTTCAGAGGCAGTTTTCCAAAACCAGAAAGTATTATTGAAAATTATTCAAGTTCAATTTTGAATAAAATCCCCTGAGGTTCCTATAAAATCTCTGCTGAATAAGTTCACAATTCTGAGAGTACCATTTTTAGTATAATCTTCTCTTGGCTTACTTGGTAATTCAGCAATCCGAAATAGGAGGGTGTGAAGATTAAGCAAAAAAGTCCTACTTGAGCAAAGTCCCTAACTTTGGATTTTAGAAAAAATCTGGTAAAACTTATTCTTTGTTACAAGTTAAGTTTGGGGAAAAGTACTTCTCTGTTTATTGGCAGTGAAATCTGGGCCTGCTGAACACTTCTGGATCACCAACTGCCTGATTAATCCAAAATGCCTCCAAACTAATGCAGACGTAACACTTCCCTCAGTAAAGTGCTTTCTAAGTATTTAGAAAACTGACGGAATCACCGTAAGCCAAAGTAATTTTAGAGAACTTCCTCATCAAGGTCCCCAATGGCAAAACATGACGCTAAGAAAAAGAATTTTAAAGTCCTTTCTTTTCTTCCTGGCCCATTTTACTGAGTACTACAATGGGATATTCACATAAGTAATCAATTATGGTTCAACTTCCAAGGGCAACCTGAGCCCTTCGTTGGTAGGATGTCTACTTGGAATTGCTTTCCTTGTAATGCACTAGAAGGAACCAGAGGCATTCCACTGTGGGGCACTGTGCCCTTAGTTGGGATGGAGACTTTGGTCCAGATATTTTAGAAGAAAGTTTAGGAAGGTGGAGAAACATCCTCAACTTGTCCCTCAATCTTATCCCAACATCTGCCACAGATATCGAATCATTCCTACGTTGAACCTGGTTAATTATGTGACAAAGACACGCATTTTCAGGATGGTTAAACAGCATTCAGAGGTATATCTCATGGCCCTGGAATAGAGCTCAGTTAGTTCATTCATCCAATCATTTATTCAATGAGCATTTCTTGTGTATGTATGCCAGGCACTGTCCTAATCATTAAGATATAAAGCTGAAGGCAACTTTACGCCTGACCTTAAGGAGCCCATGATTTAAAGGGAAAATAGACTTATTAAAAAATGGAAAAACTATTATGTTAAACTCCATTTTAGATATTTTAACATGGTGTTAAGAGAGCACAGAGGAAAAACCAACTTACTCAGAAGTCACTTAATAGTTTCACTGGGAGCTGATATTCGATTCAGATCCAGAGGCTCTAGCCTAGAAATGCAGGTGAAGCATTCAAGCTTATTTGATCGAAAGGTTAGAGCATGTGTCTCATGTTGGCCTAATCCATACAACTGGACTTCTGCTTGGGCTTCCTAGGGAACTGAAGATGTGGCTGGAGCCCAGCTGAACTACGTGACTCCCTGACACCCTCTCTTGCCCTGACATATACTCTACTCCCCTATCGTGCATTCATGGCTAGGCTCCCTCTTAGAGACACTTGAGCCCCTTGAAAATCACCACACTGTCAAGCTGTCACTAACGTGACTTCAGGTGTTTTGACAATGCCTGCAGTGTGGCTCCCATGCCCTACCAACTGGATTGGCCTTCCTTAGATATACAGATAGATACTGGCTCAAAGGCATATACCCTGGCTAAAACCTGACTTGAGTTCATTAGCCCCTTTCGTTTGCTCTACATAATAAAGTGACTATCCACCCTGACCCTCACCTTGGGAACCATTGCTATATTCCATTCAGGTCCCTCCCCTGCCCCACGTGGTCTCAGGCCCTTCATTCCTCTGTAGCAGGCACTTGTGAGATCCAGAAGCTCTGATACTACACATGACGCAAAACACATCATTATTCTCAACAAATGGTATTTATAAAGGGACCCCACACATAGGATGTTGAGGTGTGTCACAGGTTTGAAAAACAACACGGACTCAGATAGATTACCCCTTGTCCAAGATTGCCCACATAGTAGGAATAAAAACTGACCCTCCAAGCCATATTTTCTAACTCCAAATTCAGTTGTCTTTTGCCTGACCACACAGTATGGGCCAGGAGGAGAGGTCTCGCCCCTCTCTCCAAGGAAGCATACTGGAATTCATCTTGTTGAGGTTATAACCCTAAAGAAACAAAAACTTAATAGGAAAGCAACATAAAAATCAAGATCTAAATTGGAAAAAAAATAGCAATAAAGGAGAGATGAGGCCAAAACATTAGGATAAACAAGGCTTCAGACTCAGAAGTCAAGTATAATACAGCATATTCAAGAAGAGCAAAGCACCCAGGCCTGAAGGTTTGAGACAGCCTGGAAGATCACCTAACTGTCGCACCTTAAGGTTCCGAATACTAAGCCTTGCTTGGCCATCCATTCAAAAGCAATTAACAAAATCAGATATGGCTGGGATGAAGTAATAGATTTCCTACCTACTAGCCAAGACTAAAGGTGGTCAAGATATACGGTTATTAGAAATTTTAGACAGAACATGAGAGGATAGAACTTATGATTGTTTTGAAATATTATTTCAATTTGAAGAAGTAGAGAGGATAGCGTTTCATACTGAGGAAACTGCATGGACAAAGACACTTGTTTTAAACCAGTTAAATATAACAGTATAAAGTATATATATATATATACACACACACATACACAGGAGCCCATTCCAATTTGAACTAAAATATCCTAACTCAAATACTCATATTTATGAATTATGAATTATGCCTCCATTGTCAACTAAAAACATCCATTTAAAATGAGGTGGTTTTAGTTTATTACAGTCCTTAGTAGCTATCAAAAAAGAGGTAATGCTCTTGAATATCCTCAAGTATGTATAAACTGTACATACATTACCTAGCAGGGGTCCACTCTCAATCAATATTTTCTCAGAACAACATTTCTCAGGAAGGAAGAAGATCTTAGTGAAGCTAACAAATGATTATCCTTCACAGGAGAACTCCAGACAGAACCCTAATTAATGAATTGGCTTAATAGCAGTTCCTTGTTTATAACTCATAACATACACACACATAAACAGTGGGAAGCAGGCATGCAAGGAGCAGCCTTAGGAGGTGGGTGTAAAGAGAAAGGAGTGTAAAAGATGAAACCAGACAAAGGAGAATAGTTATGCCAAAGAAACTATGGCAAGAAAACCACCTAAGAGGCTCTGTGTCATACAACTGGACTCTGCCCACACTGCATAAAAGGAGAGAGACTCAAAGAGAAGAAAGTCTTTTTTCTTGTAATCACAAATGCTATTTATGGCTGCTTTGATTCATTTCATGGTCTTAAGGACAATTATTTGGCTTTCATTGCTAAAGGTTCTCTTTAAAACAAAAGACTTAAGAGTAAAGAATTCATTTATTTCCCCGTAGCACTGTACATTATTTTGGAGTGTGCTTTGTTCTTACAGGTGCAATTTCAAATCACTTTCAATCCATTGTAATGCCATTTTTGCAATTGATAATGTAAGTTTCAATTCATTTTTTGCTGCTCTGCCAAATAAATACAGAAAAATGATGTCTTGGTCATATATAATGATGGTGCTGTTTGGGAAAATAATTAAATGATACCATAGTTGCTATTTAATTATACTGGCTCTGCTGGGTATTTTAAGATTAAGTTACTGTTCTTCTCACCATTCATTTCATATTTCTGTCATTAATTCCACCAATTCATTTCAGGTTCTTTCATAGATCTTTCTCAGTGTTTTGCCCTCTCCTTTTCTCCATACCCCATAAAGAAAGCATGTGGTCACAGCAGCTATCCAGTTTTCATGGGTTATGGACTGAAAAAATAATGAGAAATATGTGATCTGATTTGCATTTAACATCTACTATTAATATTGATAATGATAAACTCTAGAATGGCACTAATTATTTACCAAATTCACAAAGAGCAAAAATAGCCTCTGTGTGGATTAGGCCAGTTACTCTCTCTCACATAACCCTTCTCTTGCCTGCATTTAAATCACTTTGTGGTACCCACTGAGTTAGATAGGAAGGTCCTTTCCACACCCTACAAAGGCCAGGTCACAGAACCCACAATCTAAATGTGGATGTCAAGTCTCACTCTCCACCCAGCCGTATTCAATTATATTCCTAAGGGGATTTTGAGTTTTTTCTCTAAGATATGAAATGAAAAGAGGTCTAGATATTTCCCCAAATCTCTGAGAAATTATTGGGTTTGCCAAAAAGTACCTTTGGTTTTTAAGTAAAAATGAAAAAACATATTTTTCATTTTCACCAAGAACTTTATTGAACAACGTGTTCACCCTTTTGTTCCACTACCTTCTGTCATTTTTCAGGCAACTTCATAATTCCACCTTCCCAAAACTTTTTTATCTTTTTGAGCAAAGAACTGTTCCAGGTGCCTTTTACAGTCTTCCAGGGAATTGAACTTTTTCTATTAAGATAATTTTGTAAAGACCTAAAGGTATGGAAATCCGAAGGTGCAATGTCTGGTGAATACGGTGGATGAGTCAGAACTTCCCAAACTGTAACAGTTTTTGCCTGGTCATCAAAGAAACGTGGTCTTGCGTTATCCCGATGGAAGATTATGCATTTTCTGTTGACTAATTCTGGATGCTTTTTGTCGAGTGCTGCTTTCAGTTGGTCTAATTGGGAGCAGTACTTGTTGGAATTAATCGTTTGGTGTTCCAGAAGGAGCTCATAACAGAGGATTTCCATTCCCACCGTATACACAACATCACCTTCTTTGGATGAAGACCAGCCTTTGTTATGGTAGGTGGTGGTTCATTTTGCTTGCCCCACGATCTCTTCCATTCCACATTATTGTACAGTATCCACTTTTCATCTCCTGTCACAATCTGTTTTAAAAACGGAACGTTTTCACTACGTTTCATTACGTTTAATCGCATGCAGAAATACGGTCAAGAAGGTTTTGTTCACTTAACTTATGTCGAACCCAGACATCAAAGTGATTAACATAACCGAACTGGTGCAAATGATTTTCAATGCTTGATTTGGACACTTTGAGTATGTCGGCTATCTCCCGAGTGGTATGACGTTGATTGTTCTCCATTAATGTCTCGATTTGATTGCTATCAACTTCAACTGCTCTACCCGACTGTGGAGCATCGTCCAGCAAGAAATGTCCAGCACGAAAGTTCGCAAACCACTTTTGACACGTTCGATCAGCCACAGCACCTTCTCCATACACTGCACAAATCTTTTTTTGTATTTCAGTTGCATTTTTACCTTTCTTGAAATAATAAAGCATAATAGGCCGAAAACGTTGCTTTTTTTCTTCCATCTTCAATATTAAAATGGCTACACAGTAATTCACCAATTTTGATGTCTTTTTTTAAATGCATGTTGATATGACAGCTGTCACATACAATCTAACGAAATTGTTTCGAATGAAGTTAAAGACAAGTAAGTCCTACTAGAGCCATCTGATGGAAATAAACGAACGAACCTTTTGGCCAATCCAATACACTAGGCAACATCAGGCAATTATGTATATTAACCATGCCGGGCTTATAACCATCTAATTAATTCAGATCACCCGTAAGTATTTTGGAGCATGTACTTTTTATTCCATATTGCTTTTCTGTAATTCACATTTTTAAAGAATGGTTCAACATTGTTAAATTTGGGTTGAGTCATATCAGTCAATACCTGTTTATATTAGAAAGTAGATATTAATTGAATGTCTTATATGCACTTAGTACCAAGCACTTTAGAAGTACAGATTACTAAATATACACTTTATGTAATAATTTAATATGATCACTAAATACATGTAATTTATCAGAAGACATTACAGATCCAAATTCTTGTCCCACTGTTCTATAGAAGATGTTGTCAGGATGATCTTGAACAAGAAGAAACAAAACTATTGTAGAGAAAATCCTTATAAGAAATTCTGATAACTGTGTGTGTGTGTGTATGTGTGTGTCTGTGCTGGGGGGGTGAGAAGGAAGTAGAATGCAGTTATTTTTTGCCTCACAATACTTATAAAATAATTTCTTTTCCTTTCTGCTACCAACACCACAGGAAAACCCTACACTAGAAATATTGGTGATTGGTGATGCTGAATTTATAGCAATCATTTAGTTGAAATACTTCTTTCGTGTTTTCTAGTGCTTCTGAGACCAGTCAAAGAAGCATAGTGTCCTTAGATACACAGAGGGTTGCCTGAAAATGATTCATCTTCTTCATTTGTTAAATAAAATCCATTATCAAATTCTGTAAATGATTTTAATGCAAGAGTATTAGTTTCAACTAGGCTGTTTCAACCCAATTTCAAACCTCTATGGACCTAAACTATAAGAGATCTATTATCACAGTTCCTTCTAATTCAGATGAGCTCTCCTGCAGGTTATTACCAAATATTACTCCAGTTCACTCACTGGAGCTCTTCTTTTACCTTCATATAACTTTGAAGTTCCTTTTGGAAATAAAAGTTTATCTTCCCATGAAACTCAGAAAGATTTTATAGATGTGAAACAAAGAGCCTAAGATTTCAGCCATTTATTTCAGAGTATCTAAACTTTCTATTCATAAAGCTACCCCCGACTTTTGAATAGGAATAGGAATAAAGCTCTACTTTAAACTGAATAAACACTAAATGATTACAAAAAAAATGACAGAATGAAAAACTGAAGAAATTTTAACAGTTAACTGTTAGGATTTTTTCCCCTCTGGTTTGCTAAGTTTCTTGTATGAGGTGTCTATTCATATCATTTATTTCAAATGTATCAAGATGTGATTTATGTTGTAAAGTAGTGTTTCCCAAATACTATCCTCTGAAGACTATATTCTGGAAGATGGTAATAGGTATGTGAAAAAAGTTAAATAATATCTGGGAAACTGTACAGAATGTATTCCTCCACGTGTTTTAACATCAAAACCTATGGGAATTTCCTTAATAAAGAAATCTGTTTAATTTTGTTTAACACAGCATTTCTCAAAAATATTTTACTACAGAACACTATCAATTTTTCCTAGTACATAGTCATCCTTGGAACACTGTTTAGAAAAGAACGTTATAGGAGACTTCCTCCTATTTTGAGCACTGAGCTTTCCAAACACCGTATCTTAAGCCAATTATTTTAAGAATGTTTAAAAAAATCATTTTAAGAAAATTTCTAACTGAAGTACTGTTGCCTTCTTATATCTGGAACATTAATAGAAACTGTCAAATGAGCTCATAAAAATAACAAAAAATAACAATGTGAAGCAACAAAATATTAAGTGGTGAGGTTGGGGATGGTAATTACACTTACCAGGTCATATTCATTCCCTGATACCTTCATTGACTGATTGGCTCAATGCATTTATTCAAGATATTCTATGTGGCAGCAACTGTGCTGGGTCACTTTTTATATTTAGTTTATTTATGAGGATTGCCAATACACCAGCCATCATTGCCTGATGTCATGGTTGGCTAATTGTGGCCCACAAGGCAAACCTGGGCCATTGCCTGTTTATTTTGTTGTTGTTGTTTTGTGTTTTGTAAAAATTATTTATTTTGGGCTGCATTTGGTCTTCGTTGCTGCGTGTGGCTTTCTCTAGTTGTGTCAAGTGGGGTCCACTCTTCATTGTGGTGTGCGGGCTTCTCACTGCGGTGGCTTCTCTTGTTGCGGAGCTCGGGCTCTAGGCATGTGGGCTTCAGTAGTTGTGGCATGCAGGCTCAGTAGTTGTGGCTTGCAGGCTCTAGAGCGCAGGCTCAGTAGCTGTGGTGCATGGGTTTAGTTGCTCCACGGCATGTGGGATCTTCCAAGACCAGGGCTTGAACCTGTGTCCCCTGCATTGGCAGGTGGATTCTTAACCACTGCACCACCAGGGAAGCCCAACTGCCTGTTTCTGTAAATAAAATTTTATTGAAACACAGACAGCCTTTGCTACATATCGCCTATGACTGCTTTTGCACTACAAAGGCAGAGTTGAGCAACTGCAAAAGAGACCATGTGGTCTGCAAAGCCTAATATATTTATTATCTGGCCCTTTACAGAAAAAGTTCACTGACTCCTGTCCTAGATCACCTTCATGTTATGTCATATAATACTTGCAACAAACCTTTGAAGAATGTATTGCTCTCATTTAATAAATTAGGAAGTTAAATTTCAAGCTAGCATGAGCCATTTGCCCTGTGTTACTCAGGTAGTAAGTAGTAAATCTGGATTCAAAACCACATGGTTGACAGTAAATTCCATGAGCTTTCTTCCATATTCCAGGCAACATAATGGTACTAAGCATATTTATTCCTTTGGTTAATTAAAACATTTCTAAAGTATCTCTGTTATCTATTAGAGTAAGCAAAGTAAATTCTACTTTAGAAACCGCCTAGTCTTCTATTTTCATGGATCTTATTAACACGTTTCAAAACAATGCATTTGTATTCAATTTTGAGTATCTGCCTCTCCATCATAGGCACTGCTCTGCCTAAACAGCTCCTTTGTTTCATGCCTAATAGCTCTCCCTCCCCGAACTCCTCCTTATACAGACCACATTTTGAGAAACATTGCTATGTTATACAAAGATAAAACATTCCTAGTTTTGACATATGGTTCAATTTTTCATTCTTGTTAAAGATCTGAAAAACTGCTTCCCTTTGATGGCTCTCAATTTAACTTAGCATTTGATTTATTTATTTGATTAAATATCTTGGTCTTTAGAGTACTGTTTTTGTTGATTCATCTAAAAAGGGATATTTCGCTATTTTATCTTTATAGGTTTGGCTCATTATCATTTAGGTTGGTTTCTATTTTTTCAACGTTGAAGGTAGAAAAGCAAGTCTTTGTTTTGAAGCACTGGGTATATGCTTGGTCTCTGGAGAACATGAAAGATTTAGCCACTTCTAGAGTGGAATAAAGACAGGAGTCAATACCAAGAGGTTCAGAGAAGCTTCCCAGTTCTAATCAATTCACTTTAATAAGAATCTATTGAACATCTGGGACTTCTCTGGTGGTGCTGTGGTTAAGAATCCACCTGCCAATGCAGGGGACGGGGCTAGATTCCTGGTCCGGGAAGATCCCACATGCTACAGAGCAATTAAGCCCGTGCGCCAACTACTGAGCGTGCGCTCTAGAGCCTGAGAGCCACAACTACCAAGCCCGTGTGCCACAACTACTGAAGCCCGCACACCTAGAGCCTGTGCTCTGCAACAAAGAGAAGCCACCACAATGAGAAGCCCACGCACCACAACAAAGAGTAGCCTCCGCTCACCGCAACTAGAGAAAGCCCGCGCACAGCAATGAAGACACAACACAGCCAAAAATAAATTAATTTATTTTAAAAATAAAGATAAAAAATGAATCAAATGAACATCTAAGTGCTGTGGAGCTATATATGGAACAAAGGACAGTGCCTGCCCAAAGGTAATACTCTCCTATGGGGGAGACTTGCTGTGCCCTGGGGAAACAAAGAGAGATGGTCAAAGCAGCTTCTGCATAAATGCTATGGGGTATCAATGGCCTATAAATCTACTTATTTTAAAGCCTGAAGATGTCTGATGGTCTTTTACTTACAAGCAATAGTAATGGCAAATATAAACTAATGCAAAGATCAACCACCATATTGGTGCCAAACATCAAGGTCCCTGACTGACTTCAACAATCTGATGTCCTATCCACTAGGATTGGGAGTCTTTGTTCATCCCTTTTTTTTTGCAGTACGCGGGCCTCTCCCTGCTGTGGCCTCTCCCGTTGTGGAGCACGCGCGGGCTCAGTGGCCATGGCTCACGGGCCCAGCCGCTCCGCGGCATGTGGGATCTTCCCGGACTGGAGCACGAACCCGTGTCCCCTGCATCGGCAGGCGGACTCTCAACCACTGCGCCACCAGGGAAGCCCTGTTCATTCCTTTTAAATAAATATTTATTCAACCAGTTATTCTATACCAGTACTTATTAACAATTAATAGGCATAGTCATAAGCATTTTTATGAGTTTAGAATAAACTATTTGGAAAACTAGGAAAATAGAATTTTAGACCTGGAAGAAACACTCACTCAACACGTTTGATGCCCGCTGTGTCTGGCACTGTGCTTGGCCCCAGGGAACACGTAAATAAGATTCTGTCTGCATGCGCTTGAGAATGTGCTGCCTAGTAAAAGAGATAAGGGTGTTACCAAAACATAACGAGGTGAAAAAGAAAATCTTCACAGCTAACACTTAATAGGCACTTGTGGGAAGAGAACTATTTTTGCAAATGTGCCTGGATAATCCACTTAGTATAGCGGATGAGCTCCAAACCATACGTGCTTTAAAATACTTGGTAATTGAGTATAGAGTTAAAATGCCTTTGAAAAGTAGAATAATGAAAGGAAGGGACTCATTCAGAAAGCACCAGAAAGGAAGTTGCCAAGTAGGGGGTGAAATTAGTTGAGAATCTTTAGTTGTAGGACAGCCACAAGAATATTTAAGGATAGAAATGTCTAATCAACAATCTTAAACTGAGTCTGTGTGCTGAGGAAATCAGAACCCCCCCCCCTTGTGACTTACCGCATACATGTTCGGTGGGTGGTTGTTTCTGTATAGTTCATTTCTACTTTGAACATTTGATGAATTGATTGATTGATCTTACGAGAAATGAGAAGGTCTAAGTTTCATATTTGAATAAATGTTGCTTAGAAAAGACAGCTTCCAGTACTCCAGAGGCAGAAGTGAACAAGAAACATAAGCCCCCTGGACATTCAAAGAAATCTTAGGGAGTCTGAGAAGCGTTTTCGTTTTCTACAGGGCTATTGGACACAGAGGCTTCAAGCCAGAAGACCTTATTTGTTTACTAATATAAGTAGTATGTTATCTAATTGTGCAATACGAAAACTGAAATGCAGCTTAGAAAACAATGACTCTTCCCCACCCCACACATGTGTATTCATATAACAAATTGTTAGTTAACATACTACATACATTTATGAAAAATGATGGATTATTTCCACCTGGTGTAGAATTCTAGAAGGCTAAGTAGAATCGTAGTGATACGGAGACGATCTCAAGAAGGACAATGAATAGTACTATGCAAGACAAAAATGCACATTAAACAGTAATTCAGTCTTGCTGGACCAAGAAATGCTTTAAAAGATATCAGAAAAGACTAGAAAGAAATAGTTGTGACTTAATCATGCATTGCCTTAGATTCTAAACTATGGAGTTTGGACTTTATTCTACAGACAACAAAGAGAAATTACAACTTCTACAGAAGGTGGTGATATGATCAGAGTTGTAAATAAAAATTAATCTAAGTAATGGTGCCTAACAGACAGTGGCTGGAGGAGAAAAAAAGAGTGGGTGAGAAAGAATGATAGTCAAAATGACAAACGTATGGACACCAAGGGGGAAAAGCTGCGGGGGGCGGGGGGATGGTAGTGGGATGAATTGGGATTGACATGTATACGCTGATGTGTATAAAACTGATGACTAACAAGAACCTGCTGTATAAAAAAATTAAATTAAATTAAAAAAATTTTTTTAAATGACGGTAGTTGTAGCTACAATGGGAGACCATAATGGTTTCAAGAGATACAATGGAGAGAACAGAGGACATTTATTAACTTTTTGTGATCCACATCTGAATAACCTCTTCTAATTTGGAGATTCCCCCATTGTTTGAGTATTGTTGGGAACTAGGACTCCACCTCCTGTTTTAGAACTTCATCCTTCCTGTCCCTGGTTCAGGGCAAAGACATGGCACTTAGGTCCAACTAATACATTGTTTTCTCTGAGCACTTTAAATCTGGACCGTATAATTCAAAGACAGGTAATGAGAAGAGATCTGAGACAGTGGCAACATCATCTAGCATCACTGGTTTAACAATATTTCCTGGAAGAGCTGTGTATACTTTGTGTCTCCACATTCTCAGCTCCCATTCTTTCCTCCATCCCCTTCAATTGGGTTCTCATCATTATCACTTGATTGAAAGAGCATTTATTGAACCCCTCAGTGGCCCACATCTTGCTAAAGACAATGGTTCACTTGATAGATCAGCAAGATTTGGCAAGGTTGGCTGCTCCTTAATTCTTGAATCACTTTCTTTGTAAATTTCCAGATTTCCTCCTATATCACTGGAGTCTCATTCTCTGCTTATTTCAAGGTTTCTCTCATGAGAGCTCTCTAAATATTAGAGTACTTTGGGATTACGCCCTCAGCTCTCTTCCCTTCTCAATTTGTGCTCACAACTTGCAAGATGTCATTCTATTTGATGGCTTTAAATACCACACAATATGCTTATAAAGCCCCAAATTATATTTTCAGTCCTTTCTTTCCCCCTGAAATCCATGCATTTCTATGTGATTGCTTAATAATCATTTCAAATTCAGTATATCCAAAACTGAATTACTGATTCTCACTCTCTCCATCTGGTTCCTCCCCAAAGTGAGTGCCTATGCAGTCCAATGCAAGCTCTAGAAAGCAGAGACCTTCACCCTTGTTTACTACTGTTACCTAAAGCCTACAATACTGACTAGCATGGAGAACGTACAAAATAAATATTCAATGAATAAATGAATTTTTATACAAGGATATCTCAAGGGTAGTTAGAAATTCCGCCTTCATTTTACTGATGAAGATACTGAGGTAGATTTAAATAAAGTGAATTTTCTGAGGTAACGGCACCAGCAGCAGCAGACTTGGCCTACTCACTCTTTGATCAAATCAAACAGTTTCAGTTGCTGTCATTACCACTTGTCTCTACTTTCAAGCTTGTCAAAAGTGCCTTGGGATTCCATGGGTCTGTTGAAAAGATTCGTCCACTGTTCCTAAGTTTGGTCAACATACAAGAGAGGAACACAGTTGAGATTTCAGGAAGAACCAACGGCTTCCCAACTGTACTAGATATCTATGATGTTTTTCTGACTGATCGGTACCTGAATTCTCATTCTTTTTCAAGGATGTGCTTGGATGCACACATTTTGGCTAAGACAGGACTCTTCTTCATGCTACAAAAGCTAAAAAGGTTCAAGCATCCCCTTCTCTTTTCCTCTGGCAGACAGGTTACTCTATCAACTGGAGGTCCCTGCCCAGGACTCTGAATCTGAACATAGGGACACAAAGACATGGGATTCTCACAGATCAAGAATTCATGGTGCTGGTGGTGGACATAACATAGGGAAGGGGCAGATGGGCATACTTTCCAGTGATGAGGTGTCAGGGGTAGCATTCTAGGCAGACGTGTTGTGGCCTGACAGCTGGGCCCTCTGCTGCACACCCATCCTTCATTCCTAGCTGGGCTAGTTATCTCCTAATTCTGCTTAAATTAGCCAGAGTTTTCTTTTGTTTGCACCTGAAGTGCTGACTGACTCATGTTACCTCAGAAACCAGTTTCATGATTGGCTTCCTAACCCAATAGCCAGATTCAAAGTGAAGGAACAACAGCCTGAAAAAGAAGTCATCCACCAATCACATCTTGTTCCGGCATCAACACTGCATTCTAGATCCCAAGCTAAATAGAGGTAAATGTTTTAGACATCACCTGAAGAAGAGATGCTTGTGAGGCAGGGAAAAGTTTACCACCAGACTTTTTCCAAACCCATCCTTTGCCACTGTTTCTTCAGTGAAAACTCATTTATGGTTTAAATCTCAGTTTGTTCAAAAGTTTCCTGAGCATCACCCCATGCCTATACTCTATCACCAAAATTAAAGGGGCTGCTATCCCTTACCACCACCCCAGTAAATCTCTCCAGCAAAAAGGGAATAGGACTGGCTAATTTGATTTTTAAAAATAGGTCATTGTTTGGCCAAATTTATTCATGGGATGGATGGTAGTAAGAATGGGTCTTAAGAAGGAAAGAGTCCTGGCTTGGATTTGGTTCTAAGTCAAGTGTCCAGGCAGCTTTAACAGAAAGTTTTGCATTAGATATTAGGGCCCATAGTTTAATTTTGTCCTGTTCATGTAGAGCTCTCTTGGCAACTTCATGTGAGAGAAGCAACTGGGACAAGGCAACATTTATAAATTTCTGGGCCTTTACCTGTAAGATCTTCTTACCTCAACCCAATTCCTAATAATGCCTCATGTCAATGGTTCTTAACTTGATGTGTGTCATATTTCTTTAAAATACAATTTAAATTAAATAATGGACTTTTTCTTAAGGAAAAAAGTACACACACACACACACACACATGCACATACACACAAACCTTTGCACAGAACGGAGTTCACAGTTTAACTCCTAAGCGTATTCATTACAGTAAGGCATCACCCAGCCTACACAGTCATTTGTTACAATACCTGGACCACTGTACTTTTCTTAACTGTTTACAGGACTCTTACTATTAATATTTGAGGTCCATGAGGGCAGGGTATCTTATTATCTTATTTATCTTTTTATCCAGAACACCTGAACACTATCTGGCATATCTTGGATGCTTAATAAATGTATGTTCAAGGAAAGAATAATTCAATCTTTTAAATTGCTTCACAAAGATAATATTAGTCCGGTACCTCATTATTCCACCTATGCATGTTTAATCACCCTGTACTTCAAAGATCTTACCTGTGAAGAGGGTACACAATTCTCCTCTGATTTACTATGGGGTTATGAGCATTGCATCTAATAACAACTATTAACAGGCACTCCACAAATGTCAAGAGGAAAAACTGTGTTGATGAAATAATAACAATTTATATAATTTGGGTAAATACATATTCACCTGTCTTCCCGGGCATTGCAAGGAACAGAAAAATAGACATGGAGGCATTCCAAAATAATCCTATTCCTCCAACAAAGCAAGAACATCTTTGTCAGTAAAGAGAAGCACCATATCCAATCTGTTTTTAATAGCATTTCCTTCTGCTTGTTTTCCAGATCTTGGGATATCCACTTAATCATCTATGTAAAGGCTGAGACAAATGAGGTGAACAAGACAAATGCCTTCATTTAACTGAGACGTGAGTAACTCTGAATAAAAAAAGGCTTGTTACCCCATGACTCCTACACTGAGCTTATAAAGATGCTGTACCGTGTAAAAATGGATCTCATATTTCACACATCTGAGAAACTTCCAAAGCCAGAGAATGTTTCCTCCGTGTACAAGATCTCACAGTCGGTCCAGTGCACACCATCCAGAATGAGTCTAATGCCAACCCTAGAGGCAGGGCAATGGATTCCCAGAAAGACTGGCCTGATGAAACACTAGACCCAAATCCTCTAAACCCAAGGACAGCACATGCACAGGTTGCTAATTGGCCTCCTGTCCATCTAGCCTGCATGGGACTTGCCTGCCATGTCTGCATCATCCACTCGTTGCCAATTTTCTCATCTCAAGAAGGTGCAGTCAGGAAATGCAAAGGACTCCCAAAATGTACCTGCCCTCTGTGCCTACCACAACACACCTGGGAGCACAAATTTTAGGTTTTCATCAGCTGTGACAGCAAAGCTGCAGCATCAGTTAATTCATAATCAGTGAAGGGTAAGTGTTTATAGATTGCATGTTAGGAAGTCAAGAGTAATCTTGTACAGCTTTTCACTTAAGTGTCATCATGGGCTGGAGGATGGCTTCAGGGGAAGTAGTGTTAGGTATACAATTGTCTAGGAGGAAAAATGAGTATCTCAGCAGAAAGGAAGGAACGAAGGAACGAAGTGAGGGAGGGAGGAAGGGAGGAAGGGAGGAAGGGAGGAAGGAAGGAAGGAAGGAAGGAAGGAAGGAAGGAAGGAAGGAAGGAAGGAAGGAACTACTCTGGTGTATATCTGGGGACTTCTGTTATAGACACATAAAATTTCCATGATATTTCCTTTTGTAAAATTATATAATCCAGATATGTCTAAGAGAACAATTCTAAATACATTTAAGTTGTGGAATATAACAAAAAACAAATATAGAACATTGAATACTTTCACTTGTGTAAACTTAGGCAAATTACTTGGTCCCTCTGAACTTTTTTTAAATTAAAGTACAGTTGACTTACAATGTTGTGTTAGTTTCAGGTGTACAGCAGAACGATTCAGTTATACATATATATATTCTTTTGCAGATTCTTTTCCCTTAGAGGTTATTACAAAATATTGCGTATAGTTCCCTGTGCTATACAATGGGTCCTTGTTCATTATCTATTTTATATAGTAGTGTGTATATGTTAATCCCAAACTTCTAATTTATCCCTCCCCTCACCCTTTCCCCTTCGGTAACCATAACTTTGTTTTCTATGTCTGTGGGTCTATTTCTCTTTTGTATATAAGTTCATTTGTATCATTTTTTTGGTCCCTCTGAACTTTAATGGCCTCATCTTTTAAAATGAAGATGGAAAATAACTACCTTACAAGATTATTTTGCTTGGCACATAGTAGGCACACAAAAATGCCATGTTCACTTCTCTACTGTCAAGTCTAATAAATTAATCATTTAAAGCTGAAATCCGCTGCCTCCACTTCACAACCCATCCATGACTTTCAATAGTGTGTTTGACTTTTATATATTCGCAAACATTTCCCATAATTTACATTTCAACAACTAGATCTGAGGTGCAGTGAATGTATTCAGTACCGAACGCTGCAATCAAGGCAAGACACCTCACTTAAGCTAACAAATGATTACCCTTCACCACAGACCTATAATTCATCAATTTTTTCCTTACAGAATCAGAAAGACACAAACTAAAGCAACTGAGGGCATAAGGACACATTAAACTCTCCTTAGATGCTTCCCCAACATCTAGCAGTTACTCTCAGTGTCTGTCTTCTACACCTTCCCTGTCTTCCCTAGCGCAATAATAATAAATAGATTGGGGGGGGTCCATGGAATTGCCTCACACTTACCCAGATTTCCTGTTAAGTGTTTAAGGCATCGCATGAGTGGGTCTTTCATACTGATGGTATGAGTCACTGCCTCACCACAGTTCTTGAGTATGTCAGAATGTAAGGTCTTAGAGTAAGAAAATGGGAAAGGCAGCATATGGCTAAGAACCCATTCTTCACTCTCTCCCCTGATAAGAAAGCCAAAACAAAAGTGGCCCTCATTGGTAGAAAGAAAAAGACAATCAGACTCGTTTAAGAGCGATCTTTAGGGAGGTTGTCTACGGAAATCAGAGAAGAGCCAAGATTTCAAGAATAATTTATGGTAGGTCGGGAATCTTGTTGATCTCCCCAAATTCATTATTAGGTCTTCTCTACCTTTAAGCTTTTACTTATAGCCAAAGTCAGAAGCTGGGAAGTAAAGAATTCCCAAGCACACTTTAGAGGAGAGAGAATGTATAGGGCAATTGTTACCATGAACACAAAACTGAGCATGAGTAAGGTACCATTATAGTTTCTTCCTCTGAGTTACTTGTTTATTTTATATTCCTACCTTATCTATGTGGGTATATGCGTGTTCAAATGTTTTGTCCTTATTTTCCAGTAAAAGAATGTGGCAAACACTGTTCATCAATTAACTTTCTCATGTTCTCAAGCTCCTTCTCACATGTCACCTCTACATTAAAGAGTGGGAGAGCAAAGCAGTCACTTTTTATCATGTTTTGTAGCCAGGAGGATATGCATGAGATATAGAACTGATGAATGACATGGCCAGTGAGATACAAGCAGAAGTCACCTGAAGGCTTCTGTGAAGGCTTTTGGTTTTCCTAATGAAAGGGGCAGAAGGGTGACATGATTCCTTTTGCTCTTCCCGACTCCTTTCTATCTTGAATGTGAACATCATGCCTAGAGCTGAGGCAGCCATCTTGGGACTATGAGGCAATAATCATTATGGAAAGTCCAAAAGAATGGCAGAAATATTTACTCACTATGACATTATTGAGCTACTAACCAACAACAGATATCAACTACTAATCTCATTATGTAAGAAAAATAAACTTTTATTTAAGACATTTAACTCAGATTTTAGGTTACTATTGCAAGTACATTACTACTCATACACAGTAATTCTGAGTGACTTCTTCCTTGTTTCCTGTGAATACTTTAATACATTTTCACTAAAAGAGTTAATTTTTGCATATTAGACCGGTCATTGCTACACAAGATGATTTGCTATCTTTTGCTGGACCTTCTCTTGAAGGCCATAAGAACTATTAATAAGGAAAGAGTTCCACAGACTATATGAAATTACTAATTAGGGGTGATCTGTTTAAATGTAAGTGTCAGTAGACAGGAAGTAGGGGAAAAAAAGGAAATTCTAAGACAAACAGGAAATAGGTTAAGGAAAAGAGAGACAGTCAGTCAGACAGACAGCAAGACAAACAGGGAAGAGCCAAAATGAAAAGCTAATGAGAAAGATAAATGGAAAGCAGAACTCGAAAACTGAATTCTTAAACTCCAACCTGGAGGTACTGTAAAAAAAAGACTAGTTAAGGGGACTGTCCTTGACTCCATTACTAGGCTAATCTTTTCTCCTCACCATTTCTGATGGGCAGCTCCCCCCATGTGCCCTCACTCCTCACTTCCCTTCCAGTTTCCTCCTCCCCACACCCATTCACAACTCCCGATTACTTGTACTGACTGATACTCCATCAGGATGCCAACAGGAAGAAGCAGTGATACAGTAAGTGTGACAAGAAAAAGTCAACTGCATCAAAAAAGGCAAGCCATGTCTTCCTCACCGAGAGGATGAAACAAGGACCATGGGATTTAGCACATTTCAAATCCTGCTATTGGATGGGCAGTATGTGAAACTGCTCCCTTGGCTTAAGCTGTGAGGAAACAGGGTCTTAAGTACAGGCTGTAGGAGCAGAGAGCTTCTATATTCCTTAGCCTTCCTACCTCAAAAGTAGAACAAAAAACTATCCATCCAATAAAACAAACATGCCCTCAGATCTATAGCATATGCACCTCTCAACCAAAACTGCTAAAAGGAAAGGTAGAAAACTCAATCTCTGTATTAAAATTAATTATAACGATTCTGTTTATGTACTCAATATAAAAGGGTTTGCAGTTTTTCTAATTCATAGGATCTCCTTCATTTAAATCTAGTGATGAAAATGATAAAGAGTAAACTATGAAAAATAAAAGCTTTGAATTAATTTTTAATGAAGTTTTAAATATTCCTTAGCCTTCCTACCTCAAAAGTAGAACAAAAAATTATCCATCCAATAAAACAAACATGTCCTCAGATCTACAGCATTACGCACCTCTCAACCAAAACTGCTAAAAGGAAAGGTAGAAAACTCAATCTCTGTATTAAAATTAATTATAACGATTCTGTTTATGTACTCAATATAAAAGGGTTTGCAGTTTTTCTAATTCATAGGATCTCCTTCATTTAAATCTAGTGATGAAAATGATAAAGAGTAAACTATGAAAAATAAAAGCTTTGAATTAATTTTTAATGAAGTTTTAGAGAAAAAAACAACATAGTAAAAGATGCTATTCTATGTTTGAGATTACTACTTGCAAATTGAAAATAAAATATATACAAAAACAAGAAAGAAAGCATACATGTAACAAAGGACAGATATGTTTCTGTGTAAGGTTTTTGTTTTAGAAAGTGTTATTTACCACATTTATTTTATCCCTACCACTTTCTGCTCTTTATCCAAAATCCAAAACCATTTAAGGGAAACAAAACATGAAATCCATAATTCATGTAGACTCTATTCCACAAATTAACATCACCATTATAAGAACAATATTTAGAAACCTAATTAATATATTGCTTTTTGGTGGCAGAACTGAAAAATAAGGCACAGCTTACTAAGTTCCTGTTCTTTGATGTGTGAAGCACAAGTTGTACAGTCTGAAACCATAATATCAGCATATGCTATCTCCACATCCCATGGGGACTAGGAAAGCAACATGAAAAAAAAAAGAAACCTCGGTAGAAATTGTGCAGAATTTACAGAAGTTTTATATAGCTCAGTAGCATATTGTATAAGAGGGAAATATGCAATAGTTTTGTTGTTTTGTTTTGTTTTGAAAAAAGCTACTTAATCTTAACAGAGCATTAAGAGAGAGAAGAAAAAAGGCATACCTCTGCTATAGTTGATAGAACACAGAACGACGACAACAAAAAGATCATAGATTTGAAATCCAGGTTAACTGGGTTTTAGTCCTGACTATATTAATACCCTATGCTACCTAGGCCATAAGTTCATAACCTGAAATTCTATGCAAAAATATTTATATATTTTCATATACATTTCTACAGGAGAGACGCTATAGATATAATCAAATACTTACACTTTGCTGTACAGCTGAAACTAACACAACATTGTTAGTCAACTATGCTCCAATATAAACTAAAATTTTTTTTTAAATTTTAAAAAAGAGTCTATCACCCAGAAAATGTTAAGATTATTATGCAAATTAATCCATCTTTGTCTTGGTTTTCTCATCTTTATGATGGGAAACCAACATCTATCCAACTTTAATCATTGTGAAGATTTAAAAAGCATCCTGAGGAGAAAAAATACTTTGAAGTGTTAGTTTGTTATTTAAATATTTTAGTTTTATTCCTTTCATATATTTGATAGAAAATTACTTTTAATATGATCGTGGAGTTTTCTATAAATTCATCAAACAGTTCAAAACTCTGGCTTTCTCTTGAACCTGTGTATGAAATTCTTGGGGGTAACATCAGTAAAGAAAGAAATATCTTTATATGAGAATATATTTGCTTTTTCTGGTGTCATTATTAAAGGTTAATAACAGCATTGCCTATTCAGTAGTCACCAAACAATTTATAGGAACCTCTTATTTGGGATCATATATATCAGTGTATGTTGTTCACACATGATGTGACAAATGTAAGCCAGGAAATAAGATTTTTTAATGACACTACCATGTAGTGATTCAATCAAAAGTGATTCTCAGAGTCCTTCAGGCATCACTGTGCACATTGACGTGTTCAAAATCTGATGAGCAAGCCTGTGCTTTTAGTTGCTATGATTTACTAACAATTGATAAGGGAAACATTTGATTAAACCTCTCATTAATAGATTTTTGTTTCCCTTTCTGAGACAAACTCTTAGAAGTTTGCTGTAAACATCTCATTAATAGGAATACAGCAAGGGAGGATAATTAGTTTGTATCACCAATCAAATTTTCAACTTCTATACCCCAGTCAATGCTCTTAACACTCTTTCAGCATTTAATGTACAGGAAAGCAAAAGGAACTCAGTGTTTGTGAAGCTGTACAAGTATCAGTTGTAAATTAACTTACTTGGAACAAACCAACTCTGAGAACCTGCCATGGGCATCAGAAAATTTTGTGCAAATCCTATGGTAATTGACTGGAAAGATACCATCTCTTCAGAATTTCTAATTATGATCCTATGAAAACATTGACACAACATAAGAAACCATTTTGGAAGTGAGTAAGCTTTATATCTAATATGAAACTGATACAGTATAGAGCAGCTAATTCATTGTGTGAATAATCACTAAATGGTTTGTTTTTAATTTGACACTTACAGGTACTGGCCTACTAGAGTTATACACCTGTACAACAAGCTAGGATTCCAAAGATTAAAAGCAACAGAGATGAGAATGAAGGGGTAGAGCAAAAATCTCACACAAGTCATGTGCCTTGGCTGCACACAAGAGACCTCAGTTAGTGGAGAGAAATTAAATCATAGGAGATAGGTCAAGATGGAATAGTAGGAGGATGCTGAACTCACTTCCCCCCAAGAATACATCAAAAATACATCTACATGTGGAATAATTCACTCTGAGAACTAACTGGAAAATGGCAGAAGGACTCTGGTGCAACTAAGGCTGTAAGAAAGATACACGCTTAATCAGGGAGGAAGGGAAGAAAGCAATCAGGTTGGGATCTGTGCCACTGGAAGGGGACTCAGAGGAACCGGGAGATTACACGGGTGGAGACCCACACGAGGGAGTGAGTGGTGAGAGCCACAGACTGGGCGTCCCCAGTTCTGGGGTTCTATGCAGGGGAGACGAGCTCCCTGGCTGGCTGGAGTGATGGTGGGACTAACAGGAGTGAAGTGGGAAGCCTGGACTCTACTCATGAAGACTGCATGTGCTGGCTTGCCAGCTTTCCCATGACCACCTCAGAATGGGCCCTAGCCTGAGCCAAGTAAATGCTCTGGCCCCATTCACTCCACATCAGAGCGCGGCACTGGATCTGGGGTGACCACAACCAGACAGAAGACCTGACTGTGGGACACAGAGGTTAGCCAGCCCCTGTGTGGAGACTGGGTTGGCAGAGGCAGCCACTGTTGGCACTTAATCAAGCAGCGCATCAAAAGCAGCCCAGATCTCTGATGGTGGCTGTGCATGCCAAGAGTCCGCGTGGGCCCCCCTGCCTTGCGGTGTGGCTCCACGACAGGGCTGAGGCCGCGGAGGCCAGGGGCACTGATCGGCTGTAAGGGACAAAGGGGACTTGCACGCAAGGCCGCATCTGAGTAGAGCGAGGAAAGCAACTGTGGGCACTTGCTCAGGCCGCAGCACGTCGGAGATAGCTCAGATTTCTGTCTTCAGCTGACATGAGCCAAGAGCCTGCACGAGCCTCACTTGCTTCAGTGCTCCCCGCTTCAGGGGCGAGCGTCCTGGTTCCGAGAGAGTGCAAAACAAACACTTAAATAGAACAGAGCCAGCTCGGTACTGACCATTAGGGCTTCTGCTTCAGTAACTTGGTATCAGACCCCCATTCCCATTAGGGCAGTGTTAGTCACTGATCAGAGGGGAAGTCTGGCCTCACACCCAGTTCCAGCTCTAGCCCCTCTATCTCCAGCCTCACCCCTACCAGGTGATAGCTGCCAGCATACCCTCAGGAAGGACATGACTTGCATCCATATCAAATCCAGCTCTTCCACCAAAGGTATCGGGCACATACAGTCTGTTCAGGGACACTCCCACATAAGAACAACCCTGCCAGACCGCAATAAGTAACCGACCTAAATTCACAAAGGCAGAGAAAGTTAAGCAAAATCAAAAGGCAGAGGAACTGCTCCTGAAAAGATCATGAAACAAATAAATGATTTACCACATAAAGAATTCAAAGCATTGGTTATAAAAATGTTAACTGAATTAGGGAAAAGAATAAACTACACAGTGATAGTTTTAATAAGGAACTAGAAAATATAAAAAATACCTATCCATAAATGAAGAATTCAATAGCTGAAATAAAAAGCACACTAGGAGACATGAATAACACAATAAATGATACAGAAAAACACATACATACTCTGGAAGATAGAATAATGGTAATGGTAATCACACAATCAGAACAGCAAAAAGAAAAGCAAATTAAAAATATGAATATAGTTTAAGAGATCCCTGAAATAATATCAAGTATACCAACATTCTCATTATAGGGGTCCCAGAAAAAGAAGAGACAGAGAAGGGAGCCAAAAATGTATTTGATGAAATCATAGCTGAAAACTTAGCTAACCTGAAGAAGGAAACAGATACAGGAAGCACAGAGAGTTCCAAACAAGGTGAACTCAAACAGACCCACACCAAGACATATACCTAAAATGGCAAAAGTTAAAAAGAGACAATTCTAAAGGCAGTTAGAGAGAAACAAAGAATTGTATAATACAAGGGAATCCCCATAAGGTTATCAGCCGATTTTTCTGCAGAAACTTTGCAGGCCAAAAGGGAGAGACATGAGAATTCAAGAATAAGCCCTCCTACTAAAGAGAGATTTGAAGTAAACTTGTGTTTGGCATTGAATATCGTGATATCGTCCTATAACCAAGGATTCCAGTTGAGAAAACAGCCCCTGAAAGGTTGAAACATAATCCTCTCCAATTCCAAGAGCCAAGGACTGGTTGAGTTGGCATTTAGACTCCATGTTCTCAGACATGAGCATGTCACCCATCAACACCCAAGAATCTTTTAGGTTATAAGCCCTTAGGGAACTTGTAATTTCATTTCTTGTGAAAGAAAAAAAAAATTTTTTTAAACCCACAGAAATAGCTATTGTTGAGTTGGATGTAACTGAACATTAAGATGAAGAGCAAACAATCCCAGTTCTGTCAGGAGTGACTTAAATGAGAAACTAGCACCTGGCTGAATTACCAATGAAAAATAATAAACCCACATTCTTAGTGCCACCTAAAATTGGAAGAAAACCTTTTTTTTTTTTTTTCTTCCAGGATCTGGAACAATATTAAGAGAAAGAGATGGAAGCCTACCCATGTTCTGCATTAAACCCACCTTCCTAATTGAAAGGAAAGAAGAGGGAAAAAAATTACTTTATTACTCCTTTATTTCCTACTTCCTGGCTTGGAGATCCAAGCTCTTTGACAAATAGAAAACTAGGCAACCATCCCCTTATGTATGGCACAAATTCCTTTTCTTTCTTTCTTTAAAACAGAGTACTGGCTGACTAAAGTTGTGTTTTTTAATTAGGTTTAATGTTTCTTTCTTTTTTTAATTTCAAAAAAAGATTTTAGAAAATTTAGGAAAAACAAAAATTTGGTAATTTTTATTTTCTCTTTACTCTTTTAAAATATATATATATATTTAAAAACAAGAGCATAGGCAGAGGTCATAAAATTAAATCAGTGAAGAAATGTTAATATAACCGATACATGTTTTTTAAAGTGTAACTCTACTAAATTATCAAATAAATGAAAATTAAAATAATGAGATAAGTTTATCAAATTGATGAACATTTAAAAGCTGATTGCTAGTTTTAGGATAAGTTTAGATAACACTGTTATATTCACTTGATGTAAATATACATTGAAATCAATTTTCTGGAAAGAAGTTTGTCAATAATATTATAGTAAGGGCCCTGAAAATTTTCATATTATTAGAAACAGTAGTATTTTCACACCTAAGACTTTATGTCAAGTATATAATCAAAGATACAGAGTAATATTTATACAAAAGTATATTTATTACAATATTATTAACATAGGCAAATTGTATTAGGGTTAAAACTATCAAATAACAAGTTAATATTTGTATAAATTACATCTGATGGAATATTATTCAAACAGTCAAGTTTTTTAAAATAATGATATGGAAAAAATGCCTGCCACATCAATAAAAAGACAATTGTTTACATAATATGGCCCATATTTTTAAGAATATATGTGCATAATTGAAGAAAATATACAAAGAGGCTTATAAAAAGGCTTGCAGTTATCTGTTTTTTGAGATTATGGGGATCATTATGAACAATACTTCCTACCTCTCTCTGTTTTCTAAAAATTAATATATTTTTTAAATAACTTGACTCAAATATGCAGTCAGAGCTGGGGAGAAATTTCAAAACCACAGAAGCACTTAGGCAAAGGTGAATAGGTGGGGTTGTACCCGATGTAAGTGATGAGAGCATGGCTGGGGCAAAGGGTATACAGGCTGCGAGGAGTTAGACATGTAACTGGACAGCTGAAGCATGCACATATTTCAGAAAGCCTAGAAAATCCAGATGAACCACTGACATTCTTGAATCAAATAGTGATTTGCTGAATGCAAAGTTCTGCTTGGATTCATAGACAGCAATGTAGCACGTGGACTAGGTGGAGTGAGGGAGTGGAGCTATAGGAAAGAGTTATTAATTCAACCTACTACATGCCTCTGCGAATGAAATGACAATTAAGAAACATACTGTATTCCTCCTCTTGACAAAAGGCATCGTCAGAGAATCTGCACAAATTCCCAAAGGAGAGCTCTGGAGAGATTATTCAAGAACATCAAGATGGTGTTGAAAGGGTGTCATCCACAAGAGAGATTTAGGTTTTTCCACTAATTTACCTTCTTCTGGTGTAATATCTGAGAATCAGAGTTCTTCGCCATTCTGAATCTTACTCCCATTGTCTCTGATCCTGCCTGTTTGTCTCCCAACATGATGAACTTGCTTCTCTCTACTTGAGACGTATTTCCGTTTTTTTACTTCCAGCTGTCTAGAACTGGAATGTCTCTAAGACCTCATCTCAATTAGTTTGCAGATTTCAGACATACGTGATTTGAAGCTTGCTTCACTCTTCACTAATTAAACGACCTCGAGTACATTATTTAGTCTGTTTCTTTACAAGTAAAATGAAAATAATGTTACCAATTTTGACAGGTAGTTATGAGTACTAAACTAAATGAGATTATGGGATGTATCTGAAACATACTAGAGGCATTTATTTTTATTGTTTCCTTTGCCCCTCATTTCATCCTCTGATACCAGAATGTGGGAGTTCCTAACAAAGGCAAGAGGAGATACAGGTAGAGTTGATACAATGGGGGACCGGAGTTGTCCCTGTTGCTATTATTATTGTTTATTGTTTGTTTTTGTTTGTAATGGTTACTATGCCACTTTATCAGTCCAGGGGCGATAACTAGAATACTCAGGTGCAAATTTTCATTATTCAAAAGACGGTTCTTGTAACTTTGTCTACCTGTGAAAAATAAATGATTTGTAAAGAACCTTTGAGTCCATATGTGCATTTTATTCTGTCCATACTTCTTAGAAATAAGGTTTAATGACCTACAAAGTAAGGTACTTTCCTTGCTTTCCTTTCTTTGCTTGTTTTATTTTCAGAAGAAATGAGTAAAAATGGATCTATCCACCTTGTCTGTCTCACTCCCTATTGTTATGACTAACTTTCCATGTTGTTCCCTTGGTCAGACCAAGAAATCTGTGGCCACGAAATAGTGAATTAAAGGATACGTAAGGAAATCAGTGCCACCACATACTGAGTTCAACTGGCCACAGTGAGACCAAATGAGGGGAAGTGTTCTAACTGCTTCAATGCCATGGAGAGTTTAAATGTGATGAAGCCTTGAAGATTGCTGCAGGACAGCATCAAGTATTTTACCATATTTATTTTTCATGAGTTCTCTCTTGCCGGGCCTTGTAAAACATCCGTCCCAATAAATGATTTACCATAGCAGGAAAGTTGCAGGAAATTGATCTGAGCTCACCTTCAAACATTATGAAGGCTCTGAAGTCTAATCAGATTCCAGAGAGGATTCTGAGGTAACAGACATTTATGAGCAGAAAAGGGGAAAAACGCACTAGGAAAACATTGCAAAGACTCATCTGTCTTTCATTTTAACATATGCCTATTCTGAATGCTCCTGCTTTGAAAGAAGGCCATTCACTTGAAATTTATTTTTAGTTAATGAAGGTAACCTTTTAAACTCCATTAGCAGCTTCTTTCTCAGCCTACGTGTAGAGAAGCCTGTGGGATTTGGGAGATACCCGGCTGCTCTCTACGAACATACGTTTATAATAGTGACCCAGGGCTCTGCTTCCACAAAGCAAGATTCAGAATACTCCAGAAAGCCCACGTGGACTCTCCAAGAACCAAAGTCTTAGGTTTAGAAAACGGTTTAATCTTTGAGAAATAAAAGTACACTAGCACCCCAGAGTCCCAGATTTTCTTCATCTTTTACCAGGAAGTCTCATTCCAAGAGGGCACCATGTTTTTAGGGAGAAAGAAGAGTTGGTTCTTGGAATAGCTAAGTACTCTTTTACTAAGGCCTGTGGAGCTCTGGCTATAGAATGGGAAGCAGAGCCTTAGAACTTGAGCTTGGGAGAGAACCAAACTCATGAATGTGGTCTGCAAAACGGGGTGTGGCAAAATTGATTCACACAGTGTAATAGCATCATTGGGTTTGGAAGTCAGACAGGGATTCAAATCACAGCTTGTCAACTTATATACTAAAGGAGCTATTATTCGACATCCATTTGATACTCTAGCTTAAGTCTTATGCAGAAATTCCTAAGAGTTGTAGAAGAGTTGAGATAAGGATAATGAATCATTGTGCTTAAAAAAAAAAAAATTCACCATTGATATTCTCACTAGTTACCTCTGAGACCTTCTCTAATTTCCAGACTCTCGAATATTATTATTTCTGCCATAAAATGTAAAGTGACTCTTTCAGACCCTTAATGAGAATTCCAGAGCCCATGGAAGTAATGGGGGACCATGAATTCATGCTGAAGTGTGGTCCTGGGTAATGGGTTGGTGACCGACTTCCATAAACTTAGCTCCCAGCATGTGCTTCAAATCCTATCCTTGGCAAAGTTATAAATTATTCCTTGAAATTGCCCTTTGGGTTGTTCACAAATCTTTAAAACTTGGACTGTTAAATCCTGAAATTCTAAGTACCTACTGTACTTAAGAAGATGTATTCAGTAATATAAATTAGTTTCCTTTCTCTATTTAGAATACATCCCTGAACTGCATTTTGTTGGGATTTAGGTGACAAAGACATAATGCCCTTTCGAAAAATAATTTGGGGGAAGGGATAAACGAGTCCTTAACAGAAGGGTGAACCACTCAACAGATATTTTGCTGACAGACATTTGGGATTTTGCACGTGTGATTCTGAAGAGTTAATTTAGATTATATCAGCAAATACGGTAAACCCAATAGCAAGATGTGTTATAGCCATAAGTGAATCATAATGTTATCATTAACGTACATTCCCTCAGAATCTACCATGGGTGTGAAATCATACTGAAGAAATTAGTCTTTATAAAGTCACCTGATTTGATCATTTACTTGTGGGCTAAAGGCAGAAAAAGAAAATATAAACACTTCCCAAATATGGACCATATTCATCTAAAAAAATTAACCTGACATTCAATCATTATGCAATTTTAAGAAACTCTGGACAAACTTACCCAACAGTTATCTGAACCTAGACCCCAGCTTCACCCCACTTTCACTAAGTGCTTTAGCTTTGATAGTAGGGAATGTTATATATATTAGTCAAAGAGTATAGAAAACCCATCCTCCTATACATCTTGGGTCTCACCTACACAGTTAGTTATGTGTGAAATTCTCTTACCTCTCTGAAATATATTCTCTCGAATGAGGGCAGTAGTCAGTCATTCTTTCCTTTCTGTCATACCTACATTTTGAAAACAAACAATACTTCTCTTTCCTTGCATAGGCCATCTCTTGAATAACCAAATATTTCCTTGGCCAATTATTCAAACTACATTGCCCTTTTTCTTCAATCTATGTGCAATAGTTCAGCTATTGGCAACCACAGAGGTGCCTCTTTCCAGGAACATATAAATACAGTAGTAGAACAATGTGGTAATGGTAAGCACCGTTTGTCAGATTCTTTGGAGGTTTATGGTGATAACACTATTGGCTGAGCTTCCGTTGCTGCAAGAGAGTTATGGCCATGAGACCTGTACAGCCCACTGAGATAACAGCCTTGAGTCCCTTGTATTCAAGCCAACAAGAGGTTTTGGAAAAGTGAGGGTGTATTCATTTTGCCAAGCCATCAGTGTGATCCTTGTGAACCTGCATTATCAAGTACACACATTAGTAGTTACTTGGCACAGAAACAGCTAGAATTTAGGAAGCACAATAGTCCAAATGGATTGGACTCGTTAAAGGTAAACACTCCCTCTTATTTCACCTCATGCTTTCACTATCCTGCCTCTTTATTTCCATTTCCCTACATGCAGCCCTCTTTTATTTTCCAGGAAAACCACAGCTTTTCTCTCACTCCTGTGTATCATCTCTCTCCCAAGCCTTCGACTTTAATTGCTAACCTCTCACTTCTTCCTTTCCCTTACCAACTTGTGCCTTATTCTCTTCCTATAAGTATTTTAAAGTAGTATTTTGATTTTTTTAAATTCATGCCTGTACCGAAGCTCATATTGTAATGCTCTATAGACTTCAGAGTACTTTCTCCCACTTTAATGAAGCTGATGCTTTACACAATACTATGACGTTGCAACAACAGATGTTGTCTTCTTTATATAAATAAAGATGAAGACACAGGTTCAGACAGATTAATTCTGCCCAAGTTTTCCCAGTCTGTAACACTCTGATCTGGAATTAGAACCCTAGTCCCCTTATATTTCTACCTTATCATAGCTGCCTATCTCTCTCCATCTCTGACTGCTATGGCTGTGCATCAAATCTCCTGAAGTGTAAGAAAACACACACGCTAGAAAAAACGGACTATGTCTTTAAGACAGTTGGCCCTGCTAATGGCAGAGCTGCAGAAAACTATCGACTAATCCTCTGAGCCTTGGAACTTGTGGGATGTGCTGCAAAATACATCTTAATTAACCACATAATCAAGAGATCAATGTAAGCCATTAGAAGCGCAGTGCTGCACCAAGTACAGTGCATTGTGGGAAAGCAGGTAAATCCACACTGTTCACGCAAAAATGCAGATGTGTACCAGTATACTTAATCCAGCCTGAGGACCACACTGTGACAAGCTGAGCAGTTAACTTCAAGAGCAGGGGCCCATGACACTAAGATTTTATTTTTTAAAGACTGACTACAACACTTTATTGTCTGCATGTCATTTGACACAAATGTACATCCTATGATAATAAACCTGGATTAAGTAAACAATTACCTGAGAGCTTTTGTTAAGTACTTTCCCACCCTGAAGTTACCCTTTCATTTTTAAGGTTTAGCTGATCTCTAAAGTTCTCTAGTTTCAACTGATATACATGTAAAATTAACTACACAATCCAGTAGTTTCGCATATAAAAAGTACATTCACATGCTAGTGACTCTTTTCAATATTTCCAATTTATTTTGCAAAAGTAGGTTTGATTAGTGGACCTTCAAAATCACTCCCTGAAATCAGTTGTTAATTTCTTCATTTTCTTTGCTTGAGAAGCTGATAAGAAAATTCATCATCAAGGCAAAATCTAAGGTCCAGATGAGTCCTAAATGAAGTATAGTGCTATAATCTATTTCAAACAGAAGGTATCATCACGTTCTTGCACATACTGGGCTGCACTATCTCCTACACCACTCATGGTTCACTCTGGAAATGTACTAATCTTTCTAGAATGTTCTAAACTGAATTTGTACCAATTGCTGCATTTCACAGCAGCATAACTGAAAGTACATCAATTCAGAAAATCTCTCATTTCCATCAGAATAAATAAATGTAAACAAATGCCCTTCTGTCCACAACCATGAAGAAAAACATTGGCATGAAATGCTAAAGCCTAGCTTTAATACACATACATCTATGTGTCATCTGGCTTTTCCAGAACTTTATAGTGGATTGAAAGACAATGGCAAAAAGAAATTGTTTCTGAGCATTAAATTGATTTATATATTGACATTTAATTTAAGGATGTAGAACCCCTTGAAATTAATAGAAGGATCTCCATAAAGAAAACATATTTTAAAAAATAATTTTAACAGATTTGGGGAAAAATGAGGAGGTACAGTATAAAAGTCATAATGATTTGGATTCTGGACCCTTTGCCTGGACAAACCATTGCAAAAAGCAGGGGCAAGTAAAGAGGCAGAGAGGGGTGTTTTTTTATTGATTACCTATACTATCTTGTGTCACGTGGTGGTTTTTTTTTTTAACATCTTAATTGGAGTATAATTGCTTTACACTGTTGGGTTAGTTTCTGCTGTATAACAAAGTGAATCAGCTATACGTATACATATATCCCCAATTCCCCTCCCTCTTGCATCTCCCCACCACCCTCCTTATCCCACAGCTCCGCTCCAGGCGGTCGCAAAGCACCAAGCTGATCTTCCTGTGCTATGCGGCTGCTTTCCACTAGCTATCTATTTTACATTTGGTAGTGTATATATGTCCATGCCACTCTCTCACTTTGTCCCAGCTTACCCTTCCCCCTCCCGTATCCTCAAGTCCATTCTCTAGTAGGTCTGCTTCTTTAATCCCATCTTACTCCTAGGTTCTTAATGACCATTTTCTTTTGTAGATTCCATATATATGTGTTAGCATACAGTACTTGTTTTTCTCTTTCTGACTTACTTCACTCTGTATGACAGAATCTAGGTCCACCCACTTCACTACAAATAACTCAATTTATTTTCTTTTTATGGCTGAGTACTATTCCATTGTTATAATATCAGTGTCTTATAGTATTCTGCATACAGGTCTTTTGTCTCCTTAGGTAGGTTTTCTAGTGTATTTTTCATTTCATTTATTCTATTGTTCATCTCTGTTTTTCTGTCCTTTCATTCTTCTAGGTCTTTGTTAAATATTTTTTGCATCTTCTCTAGCTTTGCCTCCATTCTTTTTCTGAGGTCCTGGATCATCTTCACTATCATTATTCTGAATTCTTTTTCTGGAGGGTTGCTATCTCCACTCCATTTAGTTGTTCTTCTGGGATTTTACCTTGTTCTTTAATATGGTGCATAGCCCTCTGCCTTTTCATCTTGTGTATCTTTCTGTGAATGTGTTGTGGTTTTTTTTTCCCACAGACTGCAGGATTGTAGTTCTTCTTGCTTCTGCTGTCTGCCCTCTGGTGGATGAGGCTATCTAAGAGGCTTGTGCAAGCTTCCTGATGGGAGGGACTGGTGGTGGGTAGAGCTGGTTGTTGCTCTGGTGGGCAGAGCTCAGTAAAACTTTAATCCATTTGACTGCTGATGGGTGGGGCTGCGTTCCCTCCCTGTTGGTTGTTTGACCTGAGGAGACCCAACACTGGAGCTTACCCGGGCTCTTTTGTGGGGCCAATGGCTGACTCTGGTAGGGCGTACGCTAAAGAGCACTTCCCAGAACCTCCGCCGTCAGCATCCCTGTCCTCAGAGTGAGACAGAGCCACCCTGTGCCTCTGCAGAAGACCCTTCAACAACAGCAGGTAGGTCTTGTTCAGTCTCCTATGGGGTCACTGCTCCTTCCCCTGGGTCCCGATGCGCACACTACTTTGTGCGTGCGCTCAAAGAGTGGAGTCTGTTTCCCCCAGTCCTGTTGAAGTCCTGCAATCAAATCCCGCTAGCCTTCAAAGTCTGTTTCTCTTGGAATTCCTCCTCCCGCTGCTGCACCTCCAGGTTGGGAAGCCTGACATGGGGATCAGACCCTTCATTCCAGTGGGTGGACTTCTATGGTACAAGTGTTCTCCAGTTTGTGAGTCCCCCACCCAGCAGTTATGGGATTTGATTTTCTTGTGATTGTGCCCCTCCGACCGTCTCATTGTGGCTTCTCCTTTGCCTTTGGATGTAGGGTATATTTTTTGGTGGTTTCCAGTGTCTTCCTGTCGATGATTGCTCAGCAGTTAGTTGTGATTCCGGTGTTCTCGCAGGATGGAGTGAGAGCATGCCCTTCTACTCCACCATCTTGAACCAACCTAAAGTACGCTATTATCATTGTGTTACTGTCGATTTCCCCTTTTATGGCTGTTAAAATTTGCCTCATGTATTGAGGTGCTCCTATGTTGGGTGCATAAATATTTATAATTTTTATATCTTCTTCTTGGATTGATTCCTTGATCATTATGTAGTGTCCTTCTTTGTCTCTTGTAATAGTATTTATTTTAAAGTCTATTTTGTCTGATATGAGAATTGCCACTCCAGCTTTCTCTTGATTTCCATTTGCATGGAATATCTTTTTCCATCCCCTCACTTTCAGTCTGTATGTGTCCCTAGGTCTGAAGTGGTTCTCTTGTAGACAACATATATATGGGTCTTGTTTTTCACTCAGTCTATGTCTTTTGGTTGGAGCATTTAATCCATTTACATTTAAGGTAATTATCGATATGTATGTTCCTATTACCATTTTCTTAATTGTTTTGGGTTTTTTTATTGTAAGTCTTTTCCTTGTCTTGTGTTTCCTGCCTAGACAAGTTCCTTTAGCATTTGTTGTAAAGCTGATTTGGTGGTGTTAAATTCTCTTAGCTTTTGCTTGTCTGTAAAGGTTTTAATTTCTCCATCGAATCTGAATCAGATCCTTGCTGGGTAGAGTAATCTTGGTTTTAGGTTTTTCCCTTTCATCACTTTAAATATCCCCTGCCACTCCCTTCTGGCTTGTAGAGCTTCTGCTGAAAGATCAGCTGTTAACCTTACGGAGATTCCCTTGTATGTTATTTCTTGCTTTTCTTTTGCTGATTTTTTTTTTTGCGGTATGCAGGCCTCTCACTGTTGTGGTCTCTCCCGTTGCAGAGCACAGGCTCTGGACGCACAGGCTCAGCAGCCATGGCTCACAGGCACAGCTGCTCCGCGGCATGTGGGATCTTCCCGGACCAGGGCATGAACCCGCGTCCCCTGCATCGGCAGGCGGACTCTCAACCACTGCGCCACCAGGGAAGCCCTCCTTTGCTGCTTTTAATTTTTTTCTCTATATTTAATTTTTGATAGTTTGATTAATATGTGTCTTGGCATGTTTCTCCTTGGATTTATCCTGTATGGGATTCTCTGTGCTTCCTGGACTTGATTGACTATTTCCTTTCCCATATTAGGGAAGTTTTCAACTATAATCTCTTCAAATATTTTCTCAGTCCCTTTCTTTTTCTCTTCCTCTTCTGGGACCCCTATAATTCAAATGTTGGTGCTTTTCATGTTGTCTCAGAGTCTCTGAGACTTTCCTCAATTCTTTTCATTCTTTTTCCTTTGTTCTGCTCTGCAGTAGTTATTTCTACTATTTTATCTTCCAGTTCACTTATCCATTCTTCTGCCTCAGTTATTCTGCTATTAATTCCTTCTAGAGAATTTTTAATTTCATTTACTGTGTGGTTCATCACTGTTTGTTTTCTCTTTAGTTCTTCTAGGTCCTTGTTAAACGACCTCTTATATTTTCTCCATTCTATTTCCAAGATTTTGGATCATCTTCACTACCATTACTTTGATTTCTTTTTCAGGTGGACTGCCTATTTCCTTTTCATTTGTTTGCTCTAGTGGGTTTTTACCTTGCTCCTTCATCTGCTGCATATTTCTCTGTCTTCTCATTTTGCTTAACTTACTGTGTTTGGGGTCTCCTCTTCGCAGGCTGCAAGTTCATAGTTCCCGTTGGTTTTGGTGTCTGCCCCCAGTAGGGAAGGTTGGTTCAGTGGGTTGTGTAGGCTTCCTGGTGGAGGAGACTGGTGCCTGTGTTCTGGTGGATGAGGCTGGATCTTGTCTTTCTGGTGGGCAGGCCCTCATCTGGTGGTGCGTTTTGGGGTGTCTGTGAACTTATTATGATTTTAGGCAGCCTCTCTGCTCACAGTTGGGTTTGTGTTCCTGTCTTGCTAGTTGATTGGCATGGGGTGTCCGGCACTGCAGGTGCTGGTCACTGAGTGGAGCTGGGTCTTAGCGTTGAGATGGAGAACTCTGGGAGAGCTGTCGCCGATTGATATTATGTGAGGCCATCTCTGGTGGTCCAATGTCCTGAACTTGGCTCTCCCACCTCTGAGGCTCAGGGCTGACACCCAGCCAGAGCACCAAGATCCTGTCAGCCACAAGGTAGAGATAGGATAAAGTGCTGAAAAAGCCCAGCCTTTTCTTCTGTTCAGGAGACCTTGTTCTACTTGTAGTAACTCTGCTCGAGACACATGACTAGATGTTCTCGACTGCAATTCCTTTATCCTTTGGGGTTTCAAGTGGGACTGGAGGTGTAGACAGGTCTAGCAGAAGGCCTAGGGTCATACCATCCCACCTCTGCTTGACCTGGAAAGTTTCACACCAACTCTTCCAAACTGTTCTACTGTGTAGTAACTCTGCTCGAGACACATGACTGGATGTTCTCGACTGCAATTCCTTTATCCTTTGGGGTTTCAAGTGGGACTGGAGGTGTAGACAGGTCTAGCAGAAGGCCTAGGGTCATACCATCCCACCTCTGCTTGACCTGGAAAGTTTCACACCAACTCTTCCAAGCTTCAAAGCCCTGTGAGAGGGAAGAAAGGACTTCAAGTGTCACCAAGCACATACGGTTGTCCAAGGCACAGCACGCCTGGTTGCTAAGATGCTGAAGTTTGCAGCAAAGAGAAGTTTGCATGAGGAGTGGTGGGAAGGGTGATTCTGGTTTTGGTTTTTGACTTACTGATTAGTCACCGAATTTCCTTCAGTACTTACACAAAATATCTTGATCTATACAATCAGGTTACTAAGCTTCCAAGAGAATTCATTTGTTGTAGTTCAAATTTGTTCCTAAAAATGCTTGAAACTAAACTATACTGTTTATTAAAATAAGAGAAACAAATATGTGGAAGGAAATTTTTTAAGTGAGACAAATAAAATTCAGTAACCTTCATAAAAATAACTACTTTTTATTGAGTGTTCAGTGTGTACTATTTGATTTTCTTAATGCTTTACGTATACTAATTAATTTAATCCTCACAGCAACTCTGTAAGTTAAATACTACAGCCTCATAGAGGTAAATTTGCCTTTGATTATAAAGCTTTAAGTAGCAGAACTGCATCTAAACTCAGGTTACCCAGTTCCACAGTCTGTTTTAACCACAAAACAATACGGCCTCTCTTTTACCTAGTTTTCTAAGCTCCATATTTTAAAGTTCAAGAGTACCCATTGGTGCCACCATAAATTTATGATCTTCAAACTCAGTGGAGATCCCTGAGCACTTTACCATCCTGGTGTGGTCACCCATTTTCTCTCTACACAAGGCTATTCTAAACTACCGATTTTCTTAGGTCCTCCACTCCACTTCTGCCCTAAACCCTACTTTGACAAGAACTCATACTTTTCAGAGAAAATTGCTATCTCCAACATGAACAATCTCAACTATTTCATATTCCAGCACACATTAACCTCTGCAGAAAAGGAAACTTTAATGCAAATTTGAAGTAAGCCTTCTACCTGGATTCTTGCTGTGAAAATCTCCTTTCTCTTCTGGAATGCTGTTCTTTTAGTTACCTTTCCTATTTCCTAAATGTTCAGTATTCCTCTCCCAACATCCTCAGTTTCCTCCCATCACATACATGATCTCTCTGCAGTTCCTCTTTCTGCCATAGCTCCTTTTTCACTTCCTTTCTTAGCCAAGTCCTTGAAAATATAATTACTACTTACTGTCTCCATTTCTTCACTTTTCTTTCATATTCTGTGTCATTAGTTTTCTACTTCTCTCCTAATTCACTGGTAAAGGTCATGAATTATGTCATAATTACCAAATCCAATACATTCTCCTAATCTTTATTTCCACCATGTGAAACTCACCACTATTAATTTCAGGGCAACTATTATCTTCTGGTTATGTTCTTCACTCCCTGACCGCTCCTTCCCAGCCTTGTTAATGCACTGCTTCCCTGTGACAAACTTTTGAATGTAGACTTTCCAGAATGTTATGGTTTTGTCCTATCATCCTTCTAAACATTCTTTTCACTAGACTGAACTCTCTCCTGTGTTCCTGACCCATATATATGACTGCTTACTACTTATGCAGCAAATTACTTCCTGACACTTAAACTCAATATGCCTTCTGGTAACCAGCCTCGAAGATAGTCCTAATGATCCATGCCTCCTACTCCTCCTATTATTCACACTGTTTTAACATTCTCTCCCACATTAAATTGTGCTGACCTGTGTAATCACTGGGATTTTTTAGAAATAGCATGTGTGGCTTATGAGGCTGAATCGTAAAAAACATCATGTCTTCTTCTGTGATGTCCCTTGGATTACCTGCTCTGAGAGGAGCCAACTAACATGTCATAAGGATACTCGAGCAGACCTTTGCAGAAGCCTGTCTGACACTAGCCACCTGCCAAGTCATGTGAGTGAATCATCTTAGAAAAAGATACTCTAGCCTCAGTCAAGCCTCAGATGGCTGCAACTCTATCCAACATCTTGAAGCAATCACGGAAGATTCTGAGTTATAACCACTCATCTAAGCTGCTCCCAAATTCCTGACACAAAGAAAAGGTGAGACAATATAAGCTTGTTATTTTAAACTGCTAAAATTGAGTATAATTTGTTATGCAGCAAAGAGAACTCTTCCTTAACATTCACCCCCACTCCATTATGTATTCATTTTTTCAAATACTGAAAAAACTATCCATTACATTATCCAAACCACATAGCCAATGATGCCACCAATCCATCCCCTACCCCTTCCATTATCCCCCATTCCCAACTGAGGTCCAGGTTTTCTCTAATCTCTGTTATAAATTTCTTGAATCCATCCCTCTATCAATAACTCTGCCTAGTCCTGCCTTCTACATTTTCCTCCTGGATTACGTCAAGAAACCAATTATTCCCATAACATCGCTGATTTAACCTTTGTCTTCTTTAAATACAACCACGAGATAATATTCTCCAAAATCAGGTCCTTGAATGGTGCCCATATGGTCTAAGCCCACTTGTTTGTAACCTTATCTCTTGCCATGATCTACTAAACTTGATTTCCAGGGCCCAGATTATTTCATGCTTTAAAATTTTTTTTCTGCTAAAATGACTTCCTTCTCCTTTCTTCTGTCCCCATGGTTGTTCAGGCCATCTTGACTTTGACAACTAAATTGAAGAATCACTCCTTTAAATAATACTGCGGAGTCCCTCCCATCAGGAAACTTACACAAGCCTCTTAGATAGCCTCATCCACCAGAGGGCAGACAGCAGAAAAAACAAGAACTACAATCCTGCAGCCTGTGGAACAAAAACCATATTCACAGAAAGATACACAAGATGAAAAGGCAGAGGGCTATGTACCAGATGAAGAAACAAGATAAAACCCCAGAAAAACAACTAAATGAAGTGGAGCTAGGCAACCTTCCAGAAAAAGAATTCAGAATAATGATAGTGAAGTTGATCCAGGACCACAGAAAAAGAATGGAGGCAAAGCTAGAGAAAATGCAAGAAATGCTTAACAAAGACCTAGAATCATTAAAGAACAAACAAACATAGATGAACAATACAATAACTGAAATGAAAAATACACTAGAAGGAATCAATAGCAGAATAACTGAGGCAGAAGAATGGAGAGGTGACCTGGAAGACAGAATGGTGGAATTCACTGTTGCAGAACAGAATAAAGAAAAAAAGAATGAAAAGAAATGAAGACAGGCTAAGAGACCTCTGGGACAACATTAAACACAACAACATTCACATTATAGGGGTCCCAGAAGGAGAAGAGAGACAGAAAGGTCCAGAGAAAATATTTGAAGAGATTATAGTCAAAAACTTCCCTAACATGGGAAAGGAAATAGCCACCCAAGTCCAGGAAGCACAGAGAGTCCCATACAGGAAAACCCAAGGAGAAACACACTGAGACACATAGTAATCAAACTGGCAAAAATTAAAGACAAAGAAAAATTATTGAAAGCAGCAAGGGAAAAACTACAAATAACATACAAGGGAACTCCCATAAGGTTAATAGCTGATTTCTCAGCAGAAACTCTACAAGCCAGAAGGGAGTGGCATGACATATTTAAAGTGATGAAAGGGAAGAACCTACAACCAAGATTACTCTACACTGCAAGAATCTCATTCAGATTCGATGGAGAAATCAAAAGCTTTACAGACAAGCAAAAGATAAAGAGAATTCAGCACCACCAAACCAGCTTTACAACAGATACTAAAGGAACTTCTCTAGGTGGGAAACACAAGAGAAGAAAAGGACCTACAAAAGCAAACCCAAAACAATTAAGAAAATGGTCATAGGAACAGGCATATCAATAATTACCTTAAACATGAATGGTTTAAATGCTCCAACCAAAAGACACAGGCTCGCTAAATGGATACAGAAACAAGACCCATATATATGCTGTCTACAAGAGACCCACTTCAGACCTAGGGACACATACAGACAGAAAGTGAGGGGATGGAAAAAGATATTCCATGCAAATGGAAATCAAAAGAAAGCTGAAGTAGCAATACTCATATCAGATAAAATAGACTTTAAAATAAAGAATGTTACAAGAGACAAGGAAGGACACTACATAATCATCAAGGGATCAATCCAAGAAGAAAATATAACAATTATAAATACATATGCACCCAACATAGGGGCACCTTAATACGTAAGGCAACTGCTAACAGCTATTAAAGGGGAAATTGACAGTAACACAGTAATAGTGGGGGACTTTAACAGCTCACTTACACCAATGGACAGATCATCCAAACAGAAAATTAATAAGGAAACACAAGCTTTAAATGACACAATAGACCAGAGAGATTTAATTGATATTTATAGGACATTCCATCCAAAAACAGCAGATTACACTTTCTTCTCAAGTGCGCATGGAACATTCTCCAGGATAGATCACATCTTGGGGCACCAAGCAAGCCTCAGTAAATTTAAGAAAATTGAAATCATATCAAGAATCTTTTCTGACCACAACTCTCAAGAGTTAGAAATCAATTACAGGGATAAAAACACAAAACATACAAACATATGGAGGCTAAACAATACATTACTAAATAACCAAGAGATCACTGAAGAAATCAAAGAGGAAATCAAAAAATACCTAGAGACAAATGACAATGAAAACACGATGATCCAAAACTTATGGGATGCAGCAAAAGTAGTTCTAAGAGGGAAGTTTATAGCAATACAAGCCTACCTCAAGAAACAAGAAAAATCTCAAATAAACAATCTAACCTTACATGATCATTCATGTTCTTCCAAGAAACACAACTACTGACAGCTAGAGCAATATTAAATCATTGACCCCTAGGAGTTCAGTCATGTTTTAGCAATATCTCTAGCAACAGCTTCTAACTGAGGTCTCATATAAACTTAATGCTAAAACTGTCCATTGTAAGATTTTCAGAATAGTGCTAATTAAATTAATCATCAACAACAGTGGAAAGGCTTGTACCATCATTTGTGAAAATGCATTTAAGTTAATACGGGTTATAGCTACTCATGTATTAAGAGTAAAAATGTTACAATTGTTACTAAAATATATCTTTTCCATAAAGGAACTAGAGATGGCACTCTGCAAGTATTTTTCTAAAGAGAACAAAAGTGTTCAAAGAGTGCTATACCTGCCAATGAGAACAGGAGATCTGTTTATTTCTTAATTGAAAATATATTTTTTCCTGATTTAGATATTTTGATAATTAGTGAATAATATGAAATGAAGGAAGGGGGTCAACTAACTTCTGAACAATTGGTAAAGGGGGGGTGTGTGAAACCATAAGCCTTTATAAAAAATGAAAGCTAGAAAAATGGAATTAGTTTATTAGGGGTGGGAGGGAAGGATGTGGCTGAGGAACACAAAAAGCTAGGTGGTAGGGGAAGGAAAACAACAAAAGTAGATGAACCTGCCTAAGGATTCACTCATTTAACCCTCACTAACAGAAGAGACCAATTATTATCCTCATTTTGTAGGTGAGGAAACTGAGGTATAGATCCAGCAAGTAGCTGGAAAAGGACCAAGCATGTATCCATGGATTTCAGCAGTTTTCCATTGCTAATGGCAGTCTCTGGTTATAGATAAGGATTAATGCCACAAGCAGGTATATACTTAAAATTGGCTATGCCAAGAAAGCCACAATAAAGCTTATGTCTTCTGAGAACCTCAAAATAAACATAGCAAAGTAATAGTTCTCAGAGTCCAAAAAAAAACAAAACAAATCTCTCATCTCTCTGACAGAAGAGTTTTCCAGAATGCTGGAAATTTATTTTAATACCATCATCCCGGGCTTTTGACACATCCTTCAACATTGTTATTTTGTTTTTAACTTACTGTCCCAGCAGAGCAATACAGTAGTGCCTTTTTACCAGGCAAGCTGAGAGAGGTCAACTTAAGGAAGGAGCTTAGGTTTGCCTTAAGTGCCATCAGAGCCAAGAATTCTGGAGGTCACCAAAAGGAAGGAAGGATCAGGGAAAGTTAATGAGTATGTTCTTAGTGAACTGAGTAGCTTCCTGAGGCAAGATGGTTTGCTCTTAATCTCTTACTCTACGTGGGCAGCTTTGTATAAATGTGTGTTGATTAAAATCAGGGCTTATTTCACAAGGGCAAAGGGGATAAAACCTATGAGGGAGCAAAAAGCAAGCGCAATCTCTTTAATGCCTGTCAGGGTGGAAGTGGTGCGCATCTAATCTTTTATACTGTATCTGTATTTTAAGTCCTGTACGTAGCTCCTTTGACAGCTGTATGGTATGTAGACTCTAATATAATTCTATTCTTTCCACATATATTTTAGCTCTCCCTTTCTCAACGCTCCCACCAGACAGTTCTACCCAAGGATTAGAGTACCTTCTTGGCTAAAGGCTCACCCCTAGAAGAGCCTTGGGCATGGCCAGCGCAACAGGTAATTGGAGTCCAGACAAAATTGGGGAGTTGCAGTTCAACAGACTATCAATTCCAGGTTAAAACTCCAGGTCCAAAAAGTAACCTCGAATACGCATTCTCAAGCACAGATTTGTTTTCTTTTCATTTTCCCCCCAGATCCCTGGATGATTCTCGGAACTACTGCATGAAATATGTGTGTAGGGGCAACCTGTGAGAGGTCTGAGAGTAGGGACTCCAGTATATATTCCCTCATGGATACTCTTAGCGTTGTACTACTTGTGCTGCAATCTTCCTAATCTGCTTTGTAAAGACTCGGGATGCTATTTGGGAGACAGCTGTTAAGGTTAATGATGCCAGGGAAAGTTAAACCCTTCTGTGTATAAGCTCTTCTTATGAAAAAGATCCAGAAGAGTGATAAAGAATGATGCTTTTCCTTTGGTCCCCAGGAGGCCATGTTACTGAAGCCCTATCAGATGCAAAGGGAGAATGAGAGGTGCATTAAGAATCTAGGTACATACATCCCATGATGGGGTGGCTATACCTTGGGAGAGAAATGACAAAGACTGTTGATTTCTCTAAGCATACCACATTAAAGTAGTCTCAAAAAGACCAGAAGATACAGAGTCTGTGCTCAGAGATGGTATAATTTAGTTAGGTATGAAGACACTTATTGGGAAATTGGGACAAATACCATCTAAATTCTCTTCTAACACAAAGATTCTATGTTATTTTATTCCTTAAAATTAAAAAAATAGTAAAATAATTTAAAAATTATTCCTGCTTAAAGTAGTAATATTAAAAATGGACAAAAAAACTTGTTAACATTTTGGTAAACCTTATTCCATATTTCTCTCATAAGAAGGGTAATAGTTACATTATTTTCATGCTTACTATAAATCAGGCATTATATTAAAAAAATTTTATACCTATGATCTTTCTTTTAATGTTCATGATTTCCCCATGTTATAAATCAGAAAATTGAAGCCTGGAAAAACTATTTACTCACAGTTACACGACTGGTAAGAGGGGTATCCAGAGTTAAAATTTTGGCCGTCTGACTCCAAAGACCACATGCTGAATCCCAATCTCCTAATTTATCTCCTCCCCTTTTCCTTCATGGTAACCATAAGTTTGTTTTCTACTAATAAGGACCTACTGTATAGCACAGGGGACTCTACTCAATACCCTGTAATGACCGGTATGGGAAAAGAATCTAAAAAGAGTGGATATATATATATATAAAACTGAGTCACTTTGCTGTACACCTAAAACTAATACAACATTGTAAATCGTCTATACTCCAATAAAAATTAAAAAAAAAAATAAAAGACCACAGGGACTTCCCTGGTGGTCCAGTGGTTAATACTTTGCCTCTGATTGACATATATACATTAATATGTATAAAACAGATAACTAATAAGAACCTGCTGTATAAAATATTAATTAATTTTAAAAAAGACTTCACCTTCCAATGCAGGGGGTGTGGGTGGGTTTGCTCCCTGGTCAGGGAGTTAAGATCTCAAATGTTATGTGGCACAGTCAAAAAAAAATTTTTTTAATAAATAAATAAAATTTTTAAAAAAGACCACATACTCAACAATTAGGCTATATGACCTCAGATTTATCAACTAAAAAGAGCTATCCAGGGACTTCCCTGGTGGCACAGTGGTTGAGAGTCCACCTGCTGATACAGGAGACACGGGTTCGTGCCCCGGTCTGGGAAGATCCCACATGCCGCAGAGCGGCTGGGCCCGTGAGCCATGGCCGCTGAGCCTGAGTGTCCGGAGCCTGTGCTCCGCAACGGGAGAGGCCACAACAGTGAGAGGCCCGCGTACCGCAAAAAAAAAAAAAAAAAAAAAAAGAGCTATCCATATGTAATATTCTACTTAGATAACATAACTTAGCATACATTGTATTTTGGAACCTTCCTTCTTTTACCCAACAGTACATTGTGAACATCACTCCAGGTCAATAAACAGAGATCTAAATCAACATTTTAAATTTATGCTAGAAATAGTCTGTAATTTCATACACATCATATAAAATATTTTATTGGCTCTATGTTAATTAAATTTAATTCAATTCAATAAACACTTATGGAGAGTCTATTAGGCATGGCACTAGAAGAAATGATGTAATCACTGTTCCCAGCATCTCTCACGTCACTTACAATTTATGTAGTTCACATCTCCCATCCTCATTGGATATACCTCTCATTTCCTGGCCTTATAATCAAGGAGACTTAGTAGATATTCAGTGAATTTTGGATAGCATAGTAAATAAACTCAGATAATTTTAGGAAAAGTTTAGGGATTATCTGTAAACTAACTCATCTCACCTGTGAGTGAGTGATCAACAGTGTACTACAGTAGCTTCTAACACTAGGGTCATTCAGTATCTTGCAAGCCAGAATAATCAAGCTGCATCAGAAAGAACAGGACAAGCCTGCCAATGAAAGATTGGGTGGTTAGGAAATCCGTAACATTTTATCGTCCCATTGAATTATGTCATCCTTCATCTCTTTGTAATGCTTGCACATTGGCTCACGTTATTCCGTCAGTGTTTACTCCCTCAATTGTTTAACCCATTCTACCTGTTTTTGCTAGATGCAGGAAAATGAATGGTCTCTGCCAAGAGGAAGGTACCACAATAATGGAGAAAGTTTGATGGTTGTCAGAGAGATTTAATGTTAAAAACCATGCTAATACTGGGAAGTAAAAGAAGGTTCTGTTTGAAAAATGTGGTTAGAGTCCCATCCTAGCTCCATCACTAAATTTCTGTTTATTTATTTACCTTTTTCTGATTATAATTTTCTGTTTTTTTATAATTCATTTACCTTTTTTCCTACTCCATGGCTTTGGGATAATACTGGTACTTACTCTACAGGGCCTTTTTGGAGATTACATGAATTTATGTCTTTAAAGCTCTCCAAACGGCCTGACACATAGTTAAGGGCTCACTACATGCTAACTTCATGACCTTAAACAATCTTAAACTGTTCTCCAGCACTGATTATCCATGCTTTGTAATAGTGCCTATTTCCTTTACAAGATATTAAATATTGAAAGTAATCAAAGCAAAAGACATAAATAACTGCATTCAAACATTTCATCTGCTCACTGGGTATCTCCACTTGGAGACCCAGTAACTGCAGCAAAATAAATATGTTTGAGATTTTTAAATTCATGTTTCTAATCCCTCTTATACCATTTACCTTAATTCCTATGATTGTTTTCACTTTTTATCCCTGTATTCTTAACCCTATTCATATCAGCTCAGTCTTCTCAGGTCCTCTTCTTCCGAAACTGCTCATGTGTGCCAGAGATTTAGAATCTCTCTTCTGTTTTGAACAAATTCCTTTACATTTTTGATTACGACCATTTCTTCCTCTTGATAAGTATGGCTTAACCAAACTTACCATGTGACAATCTCTTCTAAGATTGTCACCTGTCCTTTCCCTGGGCCCCACCACCTCTACCACCTCAAGGGGCTGGGATGAAAGATCTGCTTATTATGCACTTCCCAATGAGCTTCAAACCCACTTTCTACTGTCACTATCTTTGAGGTTTCCTTTCTACTCTTGTTTGTAATAAAATCACTTGCCTCCAGGCAATACTCTGACTCACTGTTCCTCGATGTCCAAGAGATGCTATGGCGTCGTATTTCTTCAACCTTGGCCTACACTAGTGGCACCGTCCCTTATCTTTTATCATCATTTAAAATCAGAATCTCAAATCTGGTATTCTCTGGCCATCAGTCACCCAGCAGATTTTGTTTTATATCTACTATGTTCCAGATACTGTGTTAAGCACTGAGGACACAATGAAAAATATATCATGCTCTCTGCCTTACAGGGCTCCAGTTCCATCCTTCCTTCTAACCTTCTCTCTCCCTCCCATAGAATGCAAATTTCATCCTCATCTTATCCTCCAGTCTATTAAGCCTCATTATTCTACCAGTCCATTGGCATTATTCTGCCTTAGTTGACTGAATTCTATGTATGATCAAACATTTCAGAAATAAACAATACCCACAAACAAAGGCCCTGGGCCTTCCAACATTCTCATCTTCAAATACACCACCCTGAGTTGTTCTCAAAGAACTGCAACATCCCAAGTATTGTTGGCAAAGTCTGCAAAAACATGCTGACTTAATATATACTACAATTCATTTCTTGGCTTGGCAATTCTGTTCTACATCCCTTGTTTGAATATTAAAGGCACAAAAGCATAGGAGTACAGGATTAGATAATTGGCAGCACGGTATATGGCCGTGGCTTTGTCCCATGTACAATACAGGGGCCCAAGCCCTAGAACTGGAGCACAGGATAAAGCTGGACCAGCAGCCATTCCGAAGTGATTCTGAGCCATCTAGATGAATGAACTGAAGTTTCATAAATTTCTCCTCCCTGGAAAGAGAACTGTCCCAAAATCTGGCTTAGAGTAAGCTGACAGTTTGAGGTGGGTAATTCTGAGGACTTCTTTATTATCTAATCCCTTCCAGCCCACAAGAGTCCATATGGCTCTCTTTAATGCTAATTTTGGTCTTAAGTACATACCACCTCTTATCATTATGCACTGTTTCATATGAATATGACTTGTATTCTTATATAATCTATGAACTTCTGGAAAGAAGGCTCTGTATTTTACATTACTTTTTTATTCCTCTCCATTCCCAGCTATACAGAGTATGAAGTCAACAGATTTCTAGTGAGTTTTAGAATGAATTGGATTAACAGGATGAACAAAACTCTAAATATGGCTACATTTGTTTCCATTTAGATGAATCCCTACATTATTTCTCTCTTGTTAGTGAATCTGTGCATACCTGCTAATAACATATTTGAAAATGAATCACTCTTAGAGAAGGAAAAAAAATTACCTATGTGCAGGATGTACATTGAAACATAATATATATCAATAAAACTATAACAGGGCTTCCCTAGTGGAGCAGTGGTTGAGAGTCTGCCTGCCGATGCAGGGGACACGGGTTCGTGCCCGGGTCCGGGAGTATCCCACATGCCGCGGAGCGGCTGGGCCCGTGAGCCATGGCCGCTGTGCCTGCGCGTCCGGAGCCTGTGCTCCGCAACGGGAGAGGCCACAACAGTGAGAGGCCCGCGTACCGAAACAAAACAAAAAAAAAACTATAACAGCCAAAATATTCTTGAGAAACGTGGAGAAATGGTTGACATGTAATTAATGCAATTCTCCATCATACAAGTGGAAATTATGTACACGGTGTCATTACCGAGTTCACTATTCCTCCAATATTTCACACTCAAAAAGCACTGTTTTCTCCCAATACGTCTCTCCCCATTGTTCACCCCAGCCCAGGCACCATTAATGATCTCTATTAGTCCTCTCCAGTTGAACACTGTATTTGATCTCCTAGTCATCTTTTCATTTGTATCTTGTACTTTTCATCTTGAAAGCAGGTGAAAGTCTAAAATAACATTCTCAAACCTGGAGAATATTTTCTTCCCTGTCTTCATCACCAGATGTCTCTATCACCTGGACTCCAACAAAATCATGGAACACAATCAAGTATTCCTCCCAACCAACATTTCTATCCAAGCGTTCAGTTAGTAGGTACAGTTAGTACCTGGAGTGTGTTAGATCATTTCACAATAACATTTAAATGAGCTAAATCTGACCAAATGTGATACTCTATAAAAGGAACAAGAAACAACTTAAATTCAATTTTGAGTACACTAGACCATCTGAAAACAAACTGGCAGTCTATGCATTTTCCATATGGCCCTACTTTTTTTGTAATTCCTAACATATTTCAATGAATTTTGGTAGATGTACAGCTACCATGAGAAGTCCATACTCTGAAAAACATCAGTATCAGAGAACCACTAGTTTCCTGTATTATACGGACCCAGCTGACTGTAGGAATACATCAAGGATTCATCATTTGATAATTTTGTCTTGGATACACTTAATAATTAGTGTTCAATATGAGTCAGTCCTGGAAACAAGACAATTTCACTGGTTCTCTGGATAAAGGGATTAGAAAGTTTATTATTAATTCTTTAGGTTACATAAACCTTAGCAGTCTTTAAAAAATAGACTAGAATTCAAAGTTACCTTGAGAAATTGGAGAAGTAGCCAAGCATGAATAGCAAGTTCTAGGAATAAAAATGAGTAATACTGTTTATAATGGAAAATAAACTAAAGAAATAATGGGAACACAAAAAGTGCAAATCCAGAAGTCAAAATTTATTAGCCAAATAGCAATGCAGTTAAATGTATCCATTAAAGAAATATATACCTGACATCTACTCAATATAAATCACTGATACAGAAAAAGCTGGGATACATGATCAGTAGGTTAAAGTTTAAGAAACCTGACACTCATAGTCATGCCATAGCCAGACTAGCATACTGGCCAGATGTGTCCTCCACAATAAAGGATAAAGGCAAAGACATTAAAATAATTTAGGAAAACAGAGACATGAGGATAATATTTATTGAAAATATTTTAGGAAAAACTTGAGATTGGGATTATTCATCCTCCAATTAAATACATAAATATGTGGGGTTTTAAATTGTTTTTGTTTTTACAAGAGTGGTGATGAGCAGTTGTTTTCCACTATCATAAAGAGAGAACATGATAAAATATGCCCAAATTTAAGCAGAAATGATTTAAGATCATTGTAAATAATATTTTCCAGAAAAAAAAGCAGTGTACATTATGAAAGCCTGAGGTTTATTCTTTTCCCATAGATACCATTAAAGGTAGGAGAGATTTTCATTTCCCTGGGATGAATAAGAGTAACCTTGTTTAAAGACTTCAGTGTTCCTGAATCTGTGGAGATAACGAGGACCATGGAGAGATTTGCTTTAGGTCTAGAAAAGTGATGTGGTCAGAGGAATGGTCAAGAGCTGAATGAAAAGCCTAAATACTTTAGACAGGAGGCTACCAGGTAAACAAGACGTTCGGTGACATTTTTACCTTTAGGCCACCAAGACATGAATCAGGTGATGTGCTTAATGGAAGCAGGTGATTTGTAGGTGTTAAGTGGTTATAACAGGCAAGGTCCAAGAGCCTTCTGACAATGGGGCGGCAAGTCATCCCCCACCTGCAGAGCCAAATATGGTACACTGAGGCTCCTCTACCTTAATTAAATAAAGGATGGCACCGGGAAATGTTAGCTACATGGAGCTGACAGCTCCTGAGTGAACTGGCATGTTGCCTGCTGCTACTGACAGCTAGTTTTTTCTCTAGGGAATCTTCACTAAGGCTGGCAATTAAAATTATTGAAAAGCACTCAAACATGGGAAACCCTGTCTCCTAATTCCCATCTTCCTTTCTTTCCTTGGTGGGACCCCTGTAGGGGTTAAAAGATACTTACCTTACTCAAGAAGTCCACTATGAACACATAGAGTGTACTTGTGAAGAGTAAAGCTTGAACTGCACTAGTTTTCTGAATGTTATTTGCAAGGTTACATACCATTATGTTATGTCCACACTGTCCTTCAAGGGGGACACCCCAGTTTGAAAGCACACTCTAATAGAAGTTTTTGAAATGAGAATTACAACCCTTTAATTCCATAAGCAATGGAATTAATGCAGAGCTACTTATTTTTCAAAATAATGGAATGGAATAGAAAAAGCCATCACATGTAGTAAGGCTATGTATTACTCTGAGAAGCAGTTGTTTCAATTAAACATTCATGGAGGGGTGTGGATGTAGGTGTGAATATGTGCAAATATAGTGGGCTGTGATCTAAAACATGGGTTCTGGTATGCGTTATGAAATGCATTGCTCTAAGAGATTATTAGGGTCTTCAAATTAAGGGGACATCTCTGTGCCTATGCAACACAAAACAGCCGTGGGAATCAACACAACTGTCAAACACCAGATGTTTCTAAAACATCTGGACACTTCACAGCATGTTGACAAAATATCTGAACATCTGATTGTTCCTCTTCTCTTCTGAATGTTTACTTTAATAAAATATAGCCATGAGCTGTGGCTCAGAGATGTCAATTCTAGCAACAATTTCATTGACATTCATAAATGACAAAGTACGCTCATGAAATCTACTACACTACTGAACTGCTTTCTTCCCTGGAACAGGAGAGAATTAAACACAAGAATTTAAAAGGACATTGGACTGAATGAGTTTGTTAAAGTCAAAGAGAAGTTCCAAAATGTACAAGTAACCACAACTTGAGCTAATGTACAAAAGAGGATATTGTTTATAAATGAAATGATACTGTGATGGGCTATAAGTGGAAAATAAGAAGAAATCGTTTGACTCCCTTCAGTATCTGTTACATTTCAATTATAACTGTCTCATTGTGGTCTTCCCCACATCAAGTTATAAGAAAGCAAGTCAATCTACGAGTTGAGAACAGGCTGTAAGAGGAGCGTGCTGAGATGTAGGTTTAACACTAGTAATAATGATCAGACAATCACTGGTGGATAGCTGTTTTCCTGAAAGAACACTTCTTTAAATATGTAAGAATTTCAACAAAGAAAAAGATCACTAAGAGAAAAATATACATACTTTCAAAAACCCATTGTCCAGATTGTAATGGTGTTTTTCATCAAAATTCCTAACAAAAATCTAGGAAAAAAATAAAATAAGAAATTTTTCTCCTCAATCTCATCCCTTCAGCATGTCATCTATTGCAATTCCAATTTACTAATTTCGGTGTCATTTCTAATTTCTGAAAAGTGAATCTATGAAAAAATAACCTCTTTTGCTTGGGTCTTGAGGTGCATTTTTCATGTATTTTTCCCCCAGTGGTTCAAAGTGGTCGTGAGCTGAGTTTGCATTGCCCTAGGAATTTCCATGGGGACCCTAGAACAAATCAGTAGAGCAAGCACAATGCTCAACAAAGAAAGAATTTGACTAATCTAGAAGTTTCTTTTCATAGCCTCCTGTTGAGCTGTGCCTGCTGATAAACCATGAAATGCCGGAACTGAATAAAACAGAAGAACAAGAACAGAAACAACAAAAACCAAAACAAGAACAACTCCCAATAAAAAGGGGAGTAGTTATTCCTGCTGTCTAAGCCTGAATTTCAGATCCAGATAAAAAACAAAACAGGGAAGTTGCCTTATTAGCCAAAGAATTTAGAATGAATCACAAGACTTCTGCCTGGATGTCCCAGATTAATTAGATGGCTAGTCTACAGTCTTCTAGGTTATTGGATACTTGTGAAATTTTACACACTCATCTTGTCAAGATCTAATCACATTAGATCTTGGGATAGACATGTTGCCCTGTTCCTAGTAGATGTTTGACATGAGCTGACTAACCAGTTTTACACAAACCATTCTAGAGCCTCTGGCTGGTCTAATTATATTAAGGAAGAAATGTGTGATACATCTGGGAAAACTTCTTCATGAAACAACACTTTCTAACACCAAGGGAAATATGAAAGTGCCTTTTAAAAAGTAACCTTTGAATAGACATTCTACTAAGATGGGAAAACAAATACAAACAAAAATTCTTGAGCTGAAGCAAAGCAGATGTAGCATGAAGATTTTTTAAGAAAAGACCTCAAAACTACAGAGAAACACTGCTCCTAATGATTACTCATGTTCCTCTCTCTATCCATTTGCCCAGGAACGCTCTCCAGAGTCCAGCCCCTAAGTTTATTCATGTCCTGTGGCTATTGTAGAAGGAAGATTTTATTGTGGTTTCCATGTAAATAAAATAAATCTTAAGAGAGACTGAGTAAGCATGGGTTCTAATGAGCATTCAGGTCAATTTTTATTCTTTCTGGACTGGTTCCTCTATTTCCTTAACAAAAATAAAAAAGAGAGAAGAGAGAAAAAATTTAACTGAGGAGAAAAACACTTGGGATAGATAAAGCTTGGCAGTATCCCAAGTGGCAGTATTTTCTATAGAACAGTTCTATCTCATGTGATACTCTCCAAGCTATTTTATTATCTGCACTAAAAAGCCAGCAAAGGCAGCTGCTACTCCTAAGACCGTAGCATTTTCTATCTGGCTCCCACCTCCACACCACCCTGCTGCAGACCACAGGCAGAACTGGGCGTGTCAAGCAATATCCTGGTGACCTGGAACATACTCCAGGTCTTAGAACGCAGCTCAGTCTCCATGCACAAATGCAACATGGTCCCTGGTTGAAGACCCACTTTCCTCTTCCAGGGAGAGATGAGAAATTACTACTGCTTTTCAATTTGTTTCATCAAATTTGCCCCAGACTAATCTGAAAGTGCCTGTAGTGCAGATCTTCTCTCAGCTTTATTGCCAGTATATTCACAAAAAAAACCACAGAGATGGGCTTCCCTGGTGGCGCAGTGGTTGAGAGTCTGCCTGCCGATGTAGGGGACACGGGTTCGTGCCCCGGTCTGGGAAGATCCCACATGCCACGGAGCGGCTGGGCCCCTGGGCCATGGCCGCTGAGTCTGCACGTCCGGAGCCTGTGCTCCGCAACGGGAGAGGCCACAGCAGTGAGAGGCCCGCGTACCGCCAAAAAAGAAAACAAACAAACAAACAACCACAGAGATTCCTAATAAGCTCAGATATGCATAGGGAGAACAGAAAAGTTTAACAACTAAAACAATTCCCAGTTTCCGAGGCATGTGCGCAGTGCCAAGCAAAGAGATACTCATTCAGACCTTGTGTGTGGATGTTTTATTACATTGTCTAAAACAGAAACTTGACTTGTCTGATTCAGGGTAGAAGCCAAATGACCACCAACAGAGATATCTTCAGAGGAGATGTGTGATGTGCATTAGCTTTCTAAAAAACAATCCAAAACAACCCATGCTGAGAACCACTGTCACACACCCACGGCTGACTTCCACAGGAAATGAGGGAAAAGTTAATTCTGCATGATGCACAGAGATAAAGGCACCTCCTGCTCCACAGGACAAGTCTGGTTGCAAACCCCACTGGACCGCTGGGCTTCTATAAGAGACAACAGTTTCTACTTGCCATCATCCTTCGCTAGCTCTGCTTCCTCTTTTCCACCAAAATGTGCAGCTGCTGAGGCCCAGAGTCAATAGTGACAAGGGCAGACGCCAAGAACAACAGCAGCAAAACTATGTTAATGATGCTCTCGATACTGCCAGTTCTTCAATTCCGTTCAATTATCTGTACCTTTTCTCCTGATTTCCATCACTTCAGGGCGTTATTTATCAAGTGCTCCATAATTAATCAGGCACCAAGCTTGACTGTGCTAATGAGACTCTATTTACAGCACCCCTCCCCCAAGCTGTTCTCCACCGGAATCCTCATTCCTACTGTATAAAGCCTCCTTCTCCTTTTCCTTCCTACAGTGGCCTTGGGGCTTTTGAAAAGATCCCAACAACCAGAAGAGCTCCTCCTGACAGTGCTAAGGAGAATTAACATATAAACAATGCCAGCTCCCCACTAGTTACCCATCATTACTCACCTAAAGATAGGAACTTGCTCTGTTCCTAGTGAGTGACTCATAAATCCAGTCTCATTCCTCCGTTCCCATTTTCTCCATCCCACCCTACTTTAAGTTCTGTCTCTAATTCACAGTTCTATCACTATCCCCCTTATGTTTTTATTCACCTTTGGGCTATTTTCTTTTCTTTGCCATTTCCTCATGCTCACATATTTGCAATTCTTCTGTTTTTCCCTTCCTTTTAGTTCACCTATATAGATAGTATTTTTCATTCTTTCTAGGTGAAAATCTTTGAAGATTTGTAATTCTTCTTTCTCAGTTCTTTGTAAAAGTTTTCCTGCATTTCATGTTTTTTTTTTTTTTTTTGGTAATGTTCTCTCAACAAAACAAAATATCTTTCCCATCTTTTAATTCTGTCTATAAGGCACTCTCTATCTTTAACTCCTTCTTCCGGCTAGACTAGCCATGAATTGAGGGTGCTGGTTTAGACAGAGCTGTCCCCTACATCAGGCTAGGGCTCCTCCAGTTAGCCTCTGCCTCAGCCTCTGAAGACAGAATACCTCTCCTGAACACACAACCATCAAGAATAGTCTGAACAGGAATTACAGTCAGGTCCTGCTCTCCCATTTTTTTTTTTAGGTGCTCTCAGAACTCTTAAAGCTGATAGAAAAAGCTACTCAAATATCACTTTTTTACTCTGTTTCTTTATTGTTGAATTTAAAAAGTCACTCTCCCTAAATTTCAGAGATTGACTCTGAGTACAGTCATCTCATAAGAAACAGTAGCTGAGACAAAAAAAGTGATGAGCTCAGTCTAAAGTCACCTAATAGTTAAGTGATATAGTGAAGACTTCAATCACATTCTCTTGAATCCAACTTCAAAGGCTTTTTAATTACATTCTAGAAGTCCACTACCTGGATAGGTTAAACTGACCCTAAGCCTCATGTCAGCGCTTAAGCTTTCTCCCTTCCAAATTATCAAATGGAGTCCCATTTAGGAAATTTAGAAGAAAGGGAGTTTTAGTTCTTTCTACCAATGTACATGCTAAAAAAAAAAAAAAAAAAAAAAAAAAGTGGCCACTGGTTTATGAACCAAACCATGCCCAAGAACAGCCTACTGCAGACCTAACATATTCCTGTCTTCCAGAGTCTCTATAACTCCAATACTGAAACCATATTTAAACAAAAATACACATGGGAAAAAGAAATCATTCCAAAATTATCATTTTCATACTTCATTTTGATTATGGTTTAGTTATAAGTTAGTGATGCTCTGGATGTTAATTTATTTTTTTTACCTCATCAACTACTTTTCTTAAGATTGGAATCTTTCTATTTGTAGTTTTTTAAGGAACCTCCATACTGGTCTCCATAGTGGCTGAACCAATTCACATTCCCACCAGCACTGCAAGAGTGTAATCCCACTATTGGGCATATACCCTGAGAAAACCATAATTCAAGAAGAGTCATGTACCAAAATGTTCATTGCAGCTCTATTTACAATAGCCCGGAGATGGAAACAACCTAAGTGTCCATCATCAGATGAATGGATAAAGAAGATGTGGCACATATGTACAATGGAATATTACTCAGCCATAAAAAGAAACGAAATTGAGCTATTTGTAATGAGGTGGATAGACCTAGAGTCTGTCATACAGAGTGAAGTAAGTCAGAAAGAGGAAGACAAATACCGTATGCTAACACATATATATGGAATTTAAGAAAAAACAATGCCATGAAGAACCTAGGGGTAAGAGAGGAATAAAGACACAGACCTACTAGAGAATGGACTTGAGGATATGGGGAGGTGGAAGGGTAAGCTGTGACAAAGCGAGAGAGAGGCATGGACATATATACACTACCAAACATAAAATAGATAGCTAGTGGGAAGCAGCTGCATAGCACAGGGAGATCAGCTCTGTGCTTTGTGACCAACTGGATGGGTGGGATAGGGAGGGTGGGAGGGAGGGAGACGCAAGAGGGAAGAGATATGGGAACATATGTATATGTATAACTGATTCACTTTGTTATAAAGCAGAAACTAACACACCATTGTAAAGCAATTATACTCCAATAAAGATGTTTAAAAAAAAAATTGGAACCTTTCTAAGCATGAACCTAAATAAAACTAAAAACAAAATAAAAGATATATTATTGATTTTTTTTTTTTTTTTTTCTGGATCCAGTGAGGCATCTCTCTATGGATATAAGCAGACAACTGAAGTATCTTAGGAAGAGGAACACTCGGGTCAAATCTCCTAGATGAAAATAAATGTAGATTATTGAATCAAAGCCTTCTATTCTAATATAGTTCAATTATTCACATTTCTTTCTTATGATTAACACCTTTTGAATCCTACTTAAGGATTCTTTACCTTAAAGATATTCTATTGTTTTGCCATTCTCACTTAGATCTACGCTCCATCTGGAACAGATTTTTGATTATGATGGAAAATATATTTGGCAAAAAATTCATATCCAAACATGATATTATTCCTACAAACTAGTAAAAAATGGCAGATAACTCAATAGAAAGATGGGCATGTAATTTTTACACTTTAAAAAGAGAATGTCCAACTATTGATAACCCACGAAAAAGTGCTCAAATTCTCTAGTTATCAGAGGAATTAAAATGGTCACAAGGTGACCATAAACCATCCACCAAGATGTCTAAAATAAAAGACAGATACTTCAAATGTTGACAAGGGCATGGAGCAGTTGATCTTATTATACATGTTGATGGGAGTGGATAATAGTATAATCTCTTTGAAAAACCGGCAGTAAATTTCAACATATATATATACCCTCTGACTCAGAAATGCTACTCATTTTCCAGTGGGAATGCATACATATATATAACAAAATACATGTACAAGAAAGTTCATAGTAACTCTATTCATAATAATTCATAAGTGGAAACAACCTAAATGTATGTCTACAGTAGAACAAATATAACACGATATATTTATATGCTAAAATATAGAGCAGTAATATATACAGCTACACGGATGAGTCTTACAAAACATTGAGCAACAGAATTCAAAGACAAAAAAAGTGTGCATATCATATGATCCCATGTATATAAATTTCAGAAGCAGGCAAAAAAAATCTATGGTGCTACCTAGAGCTTATCCTTGGGGGTAGGACACTGCAACATGTGGGCAAGGGCATGGCATAGCTTCTGGAGAATGACAGTGCTCTACTTTTTGACCTGGACGATAGGAATACAAGTCTACAGTTGTAATTTATGAACTTCTTTGTCTCTATTTTACATCAATAAAAGTTACTTAAACTAAAAAAAAATAATAATAATAAAATACATATTTCACTCTGGCCTTAGTGAAAATAAATGTACAGGAGGAAAGATGTTTCATCAGAAAGTGGTTCTAGTATTATTCTTTGAAGCCTAAAGAAAAAGAGGAAGAAAAAATATTAGAATCACAAGCCAGTATTTTTTGTGAACACCTACTATGTGTACATCCATGAATAATAAAGTAAAAAACAGACAATCTCAAGGGAAAGAGAGGATCAAGACAGCCTTTTGAGGCTGAGACAGAATCTACCAAAGGAAAAAAAAATTAACAGAAATAGAGAAATACAAGTGGACATTAATTTGTGACTACTGTATGGAACACTGGCCAATTGAGGTGCAAGCAACAGATGCAGTAGAAACATACATTTAACAGAATGGGACTAGAGAAAGTAGTGATGTCAAGATATGGATCTTGAATCTGGAAATCACCTGAAGAAAAGATAAGAGAGAAAAGATACTCAAGGAAACAACTGAAGACTAAGTGGCTAAGAACCAAACTTGAAATATGTAGACACGTAGTAGGTAAAGCACGCTAGGACTGGAGGAGGCCGAAAGACAGTAAGAGAACATGAAGGGTAAAGTACGTAACCATAGAAGCCGGAGTAAAAGCAGTCATTAGAACTGTACGTAAACATCCTGTCTCTCCTTTTGAGTATAAGGTAGCATCGTTTCCTGCCCACTTTGAAGTTAGGAGTGACCAGGTGATTTGACTTGTTCAATAAAATGTGAACGGCTTTAATGTGTGTCGCTTATGGATAGAAGCTTTCATGAGCAGTACAGGGCTTGCCGAAATCCTTTCTTCCTGCTATAGTGACAGTGGAGATTATGAAGATGATGATATGGATCCTCCATCAGCCTGGGTTCTGGATTGATTATAATATGCAGAGTGCTCCAATCTCTAGCTCATAGTGCACACACAGCATGAGTGCAAGGAAAACTAAGCGTTCTTTTTCTTTTTTTTTTTTCTTTTTTTTTTTTTGCGATATGCAGGCCTCTCACTACTCTGGCCTCTCCCGTTGCGGAGCACAGGCTCTGGAGGCGCAGGCTCAGCGGCCATGGCTCACGGGCCCAGCCACTCCGCGGCATGTGGGATCCTCCCGGACCGGGGCACGAACCCGTGTCCCCTGCAACGGCAGGCGGACTCTCAACCACTGCGCCACCAGGGAAGCCCCCCAAACTAAGCATTCTTATACCCCTGTCTTTTGGACCTCACCTGCCCTATAAAACCTCAAACAGAGATCAATTCTACAATCTTTTCTGTTTCTACATTCAGATGGCTGAGCAATACTAGGAAGAATCAGTACTCACACTGCTACAAATCCTCAATCAGCAAAATCAGTGGGGTCTCAACAATTCTTTTATCTGAACTCAGACAGTTCCTTCTCCCATTTCCACAACAACTTTGCCAAACCTTAATCATTCTCCTCTAGACCCCATGCAGTCTCAGCAGAGCATCTGGTCTCCTGAATCAACACAAGCACTAAGGCTGTAAGATATATTCTTCTGTATTTTTCCACTTGCCCCCTTCTACTAACTTAAATTCACCCATACTCATCCTTATCCTCTTTCTTTCAGTCTTCTAGAATGAGGTATCCTTATTACTGATTAAGCACTCCCTTTACCTAAACCATTTAGTACTGCCTCTTCTGGTACTTTACCCCACTATACAGACCTTCTCTTCCCATCACTTTCAGTTTGTTACTCTTAACTGATTCCTTCCCCATTTGTTCTATGAGTGTGTCATAAACCCTGGCTTGAAATTAAATCTTCCTCTAGCTTTCATCTAATCTCCATCTCATTCACAGAAAAGAAGTAGGCTCACTCCTAAACCCACTATTATTGTTCATCTACCATTCTACTGCAAACTATTCTCACCAGAATCACTAAAGACCAAATGACTGCCCATTAGATGTACATAATTAAACCTCTCTCTTATTCTTGGTTATAGTTAAAACTGCTGACTTCTTTCTTATTGAAATTCTCTGGTCTCTTGGTGTCTGACTCTTCATTATCCTTGTTCTCCATGCACCACTGTCCATTCACTCTCCTTTTCTGTCACAGACAGCTCTTCCTCCAGACAAGCTTGACATGTTGATGATCTCTAGAGTTCCCTCCTTGGCCCACTGTTCTCACTCTGCACAATCACCCCCAATGATTTCATTTGTCCACATGATTTCAACATTTCCAGTATGCTGATAACTTCTAAACCTAAATCTCTTGTTTCAGATCTCTTCCTTGAGATTGAAATCCATAACCACCTAATATTCCGTAGAGACCTCAAAGATAGTATGTCCGAACCTGAAATAATTTTTTCTTCCTAAACCCATTCCTCTTCTCTTATTCTCTAAATTAATGGAATTACCATCTAGCCATTGACCCAAGAAAAAAATCCAAGAGTCATTCCAGTTTTTACCAAGTTTGCCAGGATATATGTTACCCTGCATTTTCTTCTTAGGGCCTTACTGTTTCAGTGCATGCTAGCCTGATTTGCTACTGCAAATCTCTCCTTCAGTTCTGATGGACGACTTTGCTGAGTAGAACATTCTTGGTTGGCAGTTTTTTTTTCCTTTCAGCACTTTGACTATATCCATCCCATTCCCTCCTGACCTGCAAGGTTTCTGCTGAAAAATCTGCTGATAGGCTTATAGGGGTCCCCTTGTATGTCACAAGTTGCTTTTCTCTTGCTGCTTTAAGATCTACTCTTTAACTTTTGACAATTTAATTGTCTAGATATGGGTCTCTTTTGATTCCTCTTTTTTGGTACATTTTGGGCTTCCTAGATCTGGAAGCCATGTTAGGGAAGTTCTCAGCCATTGTTTCTTGAATATGTTTTCTGCCTTCTTTTCTCTCTCTCTTCTCCTTCTGAGCCCTCTATAATGTATATATTGGTCCACCTAATGATGGCCCATTAGTCACTTAAGCTATCTTCACACTTGAATTTTTTTCTTCTTACTCGTCTGATTAGATGAGTTCTACTGCCCTGTCTTGAAGTTCACTGACCTTTTCTTCCACATGACCTAGTCTGTTGTTGAATCCTTCTATTGAAATTTTCAATTCAGATCTTGCATTCTTTAGCCCTACGATTTCTGTTTGATACTTTAAAAATATTTTCTATTACTTTGTTGAAATTCTTACTTCGTTTCTGATTGATCTCCTGACCTCAGTGAACTTTGTGACCATTATTTTGAACTCCCCAGTGGGCAAATCACTTATTTCTGATTCACTAAGATTGGTTGCTGGGATTTATCTTGCTATTTCATTAGAACATATTCTCCCATTTCTTCATTTTCTTTGATTCCATGTGTTGGTTTCTGTGCATTAGATAAAACAGTCACCTCTCCCAGTCTTGAAAGACTGATGGCATGTAGGAGATGAACCTGTTTAATCGGCCAAGCGCAAGCTCCTGGTTGCCTCTCAAACCTTTGATTGTCTAATCCACTGTCTTTATTATTAATGGCTTCCAGTAGTTGGGGATGTGCCAAGACCCATCTGTGTCCCAAAGAATGGAAAATGTCCATATACCTGTCCAGTCTTTATGAGGATTGCTAATTGCCTGCCCCTTCAGCTTTCCGATACTGGCTAATTGGAAGCCCAACTTTCTGGCAGCAGCTGAGAAAGTCAGAATGTTAGATAGGCAGTCTAGCCCCTATCAGGGAAAAGCCATGAGCTGGAGTTTTGGCTTAGTCACTCTGTGCTAAGCCGAAGGGAACAGTCATTGAGAGAGTTTGTGTTCCCAAACAGAACAACGACTTTGTTTTGTGTGGTCCTGGCAATTGAATGCCAAGCCTCATCAGCCCCCAGAGCTAGGTGATATGGGAGCCAATTCCTTGGGCAGTAGCCATAACAGTTGGAGTGCTACATATGATAACAAGCTCCTTCCAGGGGGAAGCTGGCAACTTGGTCTCATTGTTGGAGTGAGCTGGTAGGGCAAAGTTCCTACCAGCCCTTTCAGGATCCTGGGAGGACTGTAGTCAGCATCTAGATGAAAGCTGCTTAGAAGCTGGACCCTCAGGCAGTAGCTGGGAAGTTATGCAGTCAGACCCCTTCCAGGCAGAAACTGGGAGACAGTGTTTTGCCTACTCCCTCTGGGCTGAGCCTGGGTGTATAGCCATGGGGAGTGCTCCTGCACCATTTAAAACCTGCTTTGTTTGCTATAATACTGTTAGACTTGTGAATGTAAGCCTCACTGACTTTCACAACTAGATGATTTGGGGGCCCATCCCTCAGGTGGTAGCTTTAAAAGCTGGGGTGCTAGACATGTGATTCGAACTCTTCACTCCTCAGGTAGTAGCTGGGAGTCGGTGGTTCCCTCCTGATTATATGGTGTTATGCCAAAGATGGGGTTTATGGTGAGCATGTAGCTACCCATTCTGATGTGGATATTCTCCATTGCCTAATATATAGGAGTAACTCAATTAGTACCTGTTTTTCTCTTAGAGGGAAATGCTCCATTCAAAGCTGTATATTCAGTGTGTCCATGGAAGGAGGGAAATTCAGGAGCCTTCTATGTGATCATCTGGGTCTAGAGTCTCCCTGGGGTGGGATAATATTAAAGCATATGTTCTATACTGCCTTCCAAAGTTCCACAGAAGGATTAAGTACCAGTTACCCATAGTGGTAATTTGCTTGAAAATGTGCCCTTTATTGGCCAAATTTCCTTCCTTATTTTACCTCCCCATTTCCCTGCTGGCATTTTCTCCGTCTCCAAACTACACTACTTTTGCTTCCATTCTCATCTTGTGGTCCACTTCTAAAAAAAACCCAAACCAAGACACGAACACTTATTTGACCACATAGTCAAAGACTTGATTTGAGTTGGTAACTTTGTCTAGACTCTATCCATGTTATTTCCAACCTGGCTTACACCTTTTGCATCTCTTACCTAGACTTTTCCAAAGGCCCCTTCTTCATGTCTTTGTTTCTAAATCCCACCTACCTTAAATCCATCCTCTACACTGGTCAAAGAGTAAGGTCTTTAAAAAGCAGATCTACCTGGGTCAACTCCTTAACTGAAAACTTTCAGAGTCTTCCATCATCGACAAGGCAAAGCTCAAGCTTCTGAGCACGGAATGTAAGATCCATCATGACTTGGTTCCACTAGTTTTTAGCCTCATTTTTCCTACCTCTCATGTTACATTCCAGTAACACCAGTTAAAATGTACTCTCACCCGTCTCCTAATGTATGTGTATAGATAACTAGATCTCACCTCTGTCCTACCCTTTTTAGAAAGCTTCTTTTCCCCTCCTTAACCTACGTGAAGACTACCACCCTTTACATCTCAGCTCAACATATCCTCATCCAAAAAAATATTTTCTAACCTTCCAACACAAGGTTCATATTACTGTCTACAGTTCTCATATTACTGTCTACATATACTTCTTCGACAGATTATAGTTTGTTACTTATGCCAGGATTATTGCAAATGCCTCTTTATAGATCTCCATGCTTTGAATTTCTTCCTCCTTTTTTTTTTTTTACTATGCTTGCAATTATGGTTTTAATTGTGATACAATATACACACCATAAAATATACCATCTTAACCATTTTTAAAGAGGACAATTCAGTAGCATTAAGTACATCCACCGATTGCAGCCAATCTCCAGAACTTTTCATCTTGCACAACTGGAACTCTGTACCCATTAAACAATTGCTCATTCCCCCCAAACCCTGGAAACCATCATTCCACTTTCTGTCTATGAATTTGACTCTCTCTATACCTCATATAAGTGAAATCATCCAGTATTTGTCTTTTTGTGTCTGGCTTATTTCACTTTGCATAACGTCCTCATGGTTTATCCATGTCATAGCATGTGTCAGGATTTCTTTCCTTTATAAGGCTGAATAATATTCAACGATGTGGATAGACCACATTTAGTTCATCCACTCACCCATCAATGGACTCTATTTACTGTTTTAGAAAAGGTCACAGACTGGTTTGTTGGAATGACAAGCACTGAGCAGGCCGACACGTACACTATCTCCCAACGTTAAACAAGGAAGTTGCTGAAATGACAGAATAGAAAGATTTTTCTGCCAGGAAAGTGGACAGAAGTCTCTTTAAAAGTTAGGTGGAATTCCAGACTCTAAATCCACTTCCCTAAAGGACAGACCAGACTCGTTCTACTCAGAACACTGCTATCAAGTGCATCACACTTAGAGATTCGATTTCTGGATTTGAACAGCTTGTTATCCTAGTCTCTCTTGGCATAGTCACAAGATTTGACTCTTTGTAACCATGACTAGTTAGATTTAACAATGACTAGTTAGGTTTAAGGGTTGGACTTGGTCAGATGACCTCTGACTGCTTGATTGGCTACAGAAACTTTATGCAAAGACTCAGGACTGGAGAAATTCATAAAACACGTGGGTTTGGTTTAGAATTTCTTCCCCTTTTGAATCCAAATGACATATTTCTCCCAATGTTAATCTTCTAAAGGAAAGTTAATAGAAAGCCCCAGCCAACGTGGCTATCTAACCCCATCTCTAATCACTCCATTCTGATTTTCTGTTCAAGTCAGATCAAATTAAATTACCTTCCTCATTTGATGCCATACTGCAAGGCTCTTGTATTTTACTACGCTCTTGTACGTGCCACTGACTACATGGGTCTACCCACCTATTATTCCATCAAGTTTTGTCTCAAACATCACTGCTCTATGGTACTTTCTCCAATACTTCCCCTCTGCACTTGTTAGCAATTCCTTCTACTGGATTCTCTTAGCACTTGGCAAATATTCCCTTCATAAATACTCATCGCATTTCCTTGTGATTATTTGTAAGTGCCTGAAGGGTTGTTCTTTCTCATCTTAGCTCACTATCTGATACTCAGTAAATGTTCAATAAAGAATTGTTGAGAATAAATAAATGAATAAGTTAATGAAAAGAATAACTAGTTTTTAATGAAGATAAAGACAACCACAGAGAAGGAAACAATTTCACTCACAATGTGGCTGAGACTTAGAAGCATTTTTGTCCTTTCTAGTGACAGCACAATTCCCACCTTCAAAACTTGAAAGTAGGGCTTCCCTGGTGGCGCAGTGGTTGAGAGTCTGCCTGCCGATGCAGGAGACACGGGTTCGTAATGCCCCGGTCTGGGCGGATCCCACATGCCGTGGAGCGGCTGGACCCGTGAGCTGTGGCCGTTGGACCTGGGCATCCGGAGCTTGTGCTCCGCAACGGGAGACGCCACGGCACTGAGAGGCCCACATACCACAAAATAAAAAAATTAAAAGCTAGATCTCTATAATCAGTTACTATTTAGATGCCATATCCAATGATTCCAATTCCTTGCCCTATTCCCTTCCTCTGACTGGTTCCCAAGTAAAGGCCCAGAGCCAGACACTTGAATATTCCAAGTGTCTCTGTCCAGCATTACGAAGACCACATTGCTGAGGGCTGACTTCCATTTCTCAAGCTCATTACGGAATAGACAACTCTTAGACTTGGTCAGCTAGGCAAGTGAAGCCTGTTAATCCCAGCCTGAGCAACTGCTTAAGCAGTGGTTCCCAATCCTGTTGCACGTTAAGATTGACATTTGTTCCTGATACCCCTCCGTGTACACATGTAGGGTTAAACACAATTTTCATATGCTCGCTTTAACTCCACTTTTTTTCTAATACTCCAGAAAGCATAGCAATGAGTTAGTGTCCTTATTGGAAATAGTGTTGAATCTAATGAATATAAAATTAAATAACTCACACATTAGCATTTCACTATGAGTAACAAGACACTTGCAACAAAATCCACAACTCAAGGGCCAACTTTCAGGTGTCAACACCCTGGTGGTTGATGTATGAGTCACCATGATAATCCTATCGCATGCCTTCTATGACAGACACAGTGCTAAGGACTGACACTCTCACTGTGCGTGTGTGTGTGTGCGTGTGTATGTAATTTTAAGGACTTTATATATTACATTTATCATCATCACAGGCAAAAACTATTATATTATGTGACCAAGGTCATATGACCAGTAAAGTTTTGGATCCACGGCTTGAACCCAGTTTTGTCCTACTCCAAAGATCATGCTCAACCACAGTCTTTACTTATAATAACTCCCTTCTTATAATCACCTCAAAACTTTGCATGCTCCCCAATGACAAGAGTATCAATATGACTACAACCTGTATTTGTAGCCTTCTTAAGCCCTCATAATTTAAGACCCAGGTCAAATGAATCCTCTCTAATGAGTCTTCTCTGAAAATTCCACAGATATTATTGCTCTCCTCTAGTGCAATGGTTACCAACCAGGGCAATTTTGATCCTCAGGGAACATTCTGCGATCTTTAGAGACATTTTTTGTTATCACAACTGGAGGGACGCTACTGGTGTCTAATTGGACTATGGATGGTGCCAAACATACTACAATGCACAGGAAATCTCTCACAACAGAGAATCATCTATCTGTCTCAGAATGTCAATAGTGGGTGCTGAGAAACCCTGTTGTATATAATACTCTTTGCAACTTCCTTATGGAATTTAACATTTTCTTCCTTGCATTACATAATATTTTGAATATTCCCAGAGGTCAAAGAGTATGTGCTATACAATTTTGTTTTCTACATCCCTTTCCTCAAGAGTGATTAACAGTTTCAAGTACATACTAGGTGTTCAACAAATGTTGGGAGTGGGCTAAGTGTTTGATGATCATTCCACTAACACTTGACTTTTCAGGGTAAATCCTGAAATGCATATTGGAAGAGCTATGTAGAATAATGGCTATATCATAGAATTCCATAAATTTTGGAAGTGGAGAACATATTAAAAAAACAACAATCTCATTTTAAAGACATGGATGATGAGGGCCAGAGAAGTCAAGTGAATTGGTTAAGATCACACAGCAAGTACCATCTGCTTGGTCCTCAGACTGGGACATATTTCAGATAATAGCCAAAGCTATGTAAGAAAAACATCAAAAATAGAAAGCACCTCTTTAAAGAGTAAAATTTGCCTTTTCCCAGGAGAGTGACATCCTTCTCGTGACATGCAAGTGCATGAATTGCTTTTTGTTTTTTAAATCATAAACACGCTATGCACCAGTGCTTCCTCTAATCATACTGACAGTGGCGATCAATGCCTTTTACAGAGATTTGTGGAAACCACAAAGAGTCAAACGTTGCTACTATGGAGATAAATGTCCTTGAAGGCTCTCAGCCTTAGCTCACCACTAAATGCCTCCTTGGAGGATGTTTTATTTTATCCCCGTGTTATTACTGGAACGGGGCAGTGGTTCAGAACTGACTCAGAAACGTATCTAAGGTTCTACGTCAGGCCCTCAGTTTATGACTCATACAAAAGACACAGCTCTAACCTGAGTTCTTTCTTATCACTGCTCGTTCCAATCCTGGTGGATTTTTCATCCAATTAGTTCATGAGATCTCTTAAATGACCTAATGGGAAATTCTTTCATTATTACACACACACACACACACACACCATGATTTAAAACTTGATCCAGATTGTGTTCTCTGTAGAAATTAAGGTCTGTGCCTCCTTAATTCACCCACGTCTGTTAATAAGTAGTTCACAACTGCGGACAAAATCACTTCTTAATAGCATGAAATTCTTACAATGTCCTATGGATGTGTGCACCAGCAAAAGAGATCAAAAAGCTTAAAGAGGCCCACCTCAAAAGGGACTGCCTGTTGCTGTATCCACAACAGCTGTGCTGAGCTGAGAGAAACCAAGCAGAAGAGAACGCCACAAGATGAAGGCAAGATGAGCTCTATGCCAATAAATAAACAGAGTCACAAATAATGGAGCGAGAATAAACCTGCTGTTCTGACACAGTTATCCTGAGTCTCTAGATCTCTCTCCAGTGAGTATATCAGGGACCTCCTGAGACGCATGAAGAGACAGCCCTCCACTAGACATCCACTGCACTTGTGGGGGAAAACAACACAAAACAAAAACAAAAACGAGAACAAAACGTGGAGGTACTATATTTTCCTACTCAGAGGAAAACTGTTACCTCTTCCCAAACTGCCTACTGATCCAAGTGTACTGTACTGCATACCACCTTTTCACACCTTCAACCCATCATCACACAGTCTTCTATTTAACCCACTCCTCTCTCACAGGAAGTAAAATCCTCACATAAATATTAATGAGTATTAGGCCCAGGAGCAGAAAGGTATCAATCTGCCAGCATTTCATAACGATTTCACTTCTCTCCTTCAAAAGCCACAATTAAATCCCAGAGGGAAAATTATCTTTTGCGGATAATGCAAATAGTGTTTTTTGTAACATATGCACAGATTCATGATGATATTACTATTATTAATAGCGACAATAATGAATAAATTTCTACTAGAAAATAAGTAGGTAGTCTAGATTTTATAATCCTATTAGACATCTCTGTATTTTATAGGTTGCATATTATTTTTTCTTTATGAGATGACCTGAGTGACATATGCACTTTTATAGCTTCCTAGAGATACAAGAAAATGAAGTTATAACTTTTCATTTTCTCTCTATCACATGTGGTATGTATAAGAATATGCATATGTATCAATAAAAGACTTTATTTTCCTTCAGCTCTTTGAGCTGAAGAATTGAAATTATTTTCCATTTGATTTTATTCAGAAAAGCCATAATCCCTTCCAGAGACATTAAAATAAAAAGGAAATAAATTAGCCACCGAAATCATCCACCAAAATAAAACCATCCACAAATAATGTGTTGTTTCTTAAATGACTTTCGTCATTGACCACTCCAAATAGGGGAGTCTAACAGTAACGGCAAGCAATGTTACAAGACTGTAGAACTAACACTGAAATCAGCCTAAGTATGGGCAATCAACTTGCTGAGAGCATTCAAAAGATTCAAGCGGACATATCACATTGATATGATTCTCCAAAACACCTTTAATAAACGACTAAACTCCCCTTACTATATAGGAGACTATTAGGAGAGATGAGGAGAGGAAGAAAACAGTAGAACAAAAACAACTATCAGGAAGAAGACAAAACAGAAAAGGAACACAACTGAATTGATACTTCCACTTGAAAAGAGACAAGTTTCCACTGTCCCAAAGGCATCGAAGAATTCATCTCATTGTCTGGTTGATATTGTGCTTAAACATGTAAATGTGCTAACCATCCAGTTGCTTTATTATTGCATGTGCAGTCATATACCATGGAAGAAGAGCAGGTGCATTTTTCATCATTTTGGACCTGATGAAAAACTTACTGCACAAGTTTTCTATTCTTAATTAGTCTAATATATGCTAAGTCAACAGGGTCAAGTAGATTTCGGCTTTCTGCCACACATGATCAACAGTTCTTGGTGTTTTCTACTGTCATGAAGACGTAGACTAGATCAAAGGTCAGCACTTGAGAGGTAGCATGGAAATACACTGGCAGTTCCCAGGGGATGTTCAAGGCTAGAAAATCCTGAGGTCCTCAAGTGCTGCCAAGGTCACCTCTGATCTTCCTAGTTGGTGCTCTGAAAAGTTTTTTCCAGTAGGTTTAAAAATATACTGTGCATCAGAAATATTTGGAGGGCTTTTTAAAGTACAGATTGCCAGGGCCCACCCAAGACTTTCTGACCTGGTAGGTCTAGAGAGCCTGAGAATTTTCATTTCTAAGGAGTTCCTAGGTAACACCCATGCTTCTGGTTCAAGAACTACATTTTGCAAATCACTGTTCTATTAAATTATGTGCAAATTTCCAAGATGATCTTGTCATGGGTTCTATAATAATTAAATCCCATCTGTACATTGAAAAAAAAACCATCACAATCTTGGATTGAAAATTAAACATTTAATAAGTTAACTTTCTCTGCTTGATATTAAATATTCACATAGATAAAACTATTTAAATACATTGGTAATGATACCCACAACAGGATATGGTCTACTCTACAGCTACGGATTTTTGTTGAAGAGCATTTAATTCCACTGACAGATAAAAGAAAATTGGGGGTATAGCCTCATCCTTTACAATGTCAGTTTCTTCATATGTTAAGGAAATATTATGACCAGTGTGTAAAAAGAATGGATTATAGATTTGACATTATTTGGTTTTTAATTTTAAGTTTTGCAAAGCCTATTTTCCAAGGGTATTTCATTCAAAAAATACTTCCTTAAACATAAACCTGTAAAATGCCAACTGTGTGCATGGTACTTTGTCAGGTCCCTTGGGAGATTAAAAAGAAAAAAAAAAAAGAAGATGTAAGTTTCTCACTTTGAGAAAAATTTCACACACACACTCATGGAAGCATCACAACATATAATAAGGAGAAAGATAAAATTCTAACTACATAAGAAGATTCTGGAATCATAAAACAGGGGCATGATAAAACTGTTGCGGGTAACTTATCATTTTAGAAAAGTTCTGAGTTTTTTATTTTATCAAATAGAGGTCCTCTCCACTGTTGAAATAAATTTCGAGGCCCAAGATGGAGCTGCCCCTGCCTGGGATGACACATCAACAAACCAAAACTTAATTAATTTTCCTGTCACTGTAAATGCTCTTCTTGATCAGAGACTCAGTATGTCGAGTCAGCCAATCCCCCAAAGCCAAGCCAACTCTGGGCTCTACACTTATTTCTTTGTTCCTTCTCACCCCAGACAAGGTTGACTATGTCATCCCTCCAATGAGATACGTTGTTCTTCTCTTCCTTGTTCTTTATCCTATAAAAGCTTCCCACCTTCCACCCCATTTTGCAGTTCTCCGAATGGAGACTCTCTGCTTCATAAACTGTTAACTAAAGTTTGTATCATCTAAATTGTGTTCTTTATTCATTTTTTTAACACCACCAAATTAATCAGATGTGAAACTTCTCATGAACACTCTCTATGTCCCTCATTCTATTAAATACTGTTAATTATCTCTTCAGCCTTCTCTTCTAATAAAATTACCCCAATTCATTTGACATTTCACTCAACCAACATGAACAGATTTAAATGACAGACACTTTGCCAGGCAGTGGGGAGCAAAACTGATCAGACCACATGGTAACTCCCAAAAAGCTACTTCAGTCTAATGGGAGAGATGGAGAAGAGGCATTCCTGCTAGGGTGTGGTAAGTACCAAGACTAGGGAAGAGCTTTTCAGTCAGATGTGGTAAGCTTTTCCCTGATGCCCTATTATTTGAGCCAAATCTTGAACTAAAAATAGGAAGGGCTGGAGATCATGGTTGGAATGGAACTACCTAGCAGAGGCAGCAGCACGCTAAACTAAACGGCCTCCAATCGCGGTAGAACACATTGTGTTCAAGTTGCTCAGTAATGATGAGAGGAAAAAGGTGTGAAGAAACAATGAAAATAATTAGCCCAAAAAGAGGAACTTTTCAAGTCATCTTAAGAAACTTAGGTTTAGGCCTTCCCTGGTGGCTCAGTGGTTGAGAGTCCGCCTGCCGAGGCAGGGGACACGGGTTCGTGCCCCGGTCTGGGAAGATCCCACATGCCGCGGAACGGCTGGGCCCGTAAGCCATGGCCGCTGAGCCTGTGCATCCGGAGCCTGTGCCCCGCAACGGGAGAGGCCACAGCAGTGAGAGGCCCGCGTACCACAGGAAAAAAAAAAAAAAAAAAGAAACTTAGGTTTAATACTAAGGCAACTGGAATCCACTGAAGTATTGATATTTCAGGAAAGAATGGTAGGTTGGATTTCATTCCAGCAGGAGCAATCTGGCATTTCCTAAATTGTAACCGTCATTTTAGTTCTCCGAATGTGCCATACATTCTTGAATGCCTACATGAAGCAGGCAAACTAAGTGGTGAGAATAACTCAAAACCTAAACTAGTCATCCACATAAGCTTTTACGCAGTCAAACGTGCGTATGTTCAATGGCCGCTCTTGGGCTGATTCCACCTCTCTTGAGATGTTTTCTGAGGCATAGCCTCCAGTAAAAAAAATCCCAGGACTAGATACAGTGGTCCAGCCAAGGCCTGAATCATGCTGACTATTTCAAAAGGGCTGTTCCCATTCACTTCTCACAATCACACAATTACTTTTCACCCATCCAAAAAGGGGGGAATATGCTGACTGATGGCCTCATTGATTTCCATTATGGCCCCCTATAGATTTTTCTACCCACACTGCACAAACCTGTCTTTCTCTGTCTTACAGTCTTATACTCAGAATTTCCTCTGCAGGATTATGCTCCTTGTTCTTTTTGCACATCATTCTCATAGTTTCTGACCACTGTTTAAATTGTCCATCTTTGGGAATTTTCACCCTTTTGCTTTAGGATATTAGCTCCTCCACGCCTTACCGCTCTGACTTCTTACTTTCTCTTCATTTTCTGATTGTGCCACACTCTCCATTTCCTGTCTCTCAGTTTCACCAAATTAAATGCAATAAATGTATTTTCTTAATGTTTGGGACTTCGTACTAAAAACGTTATCAAGGTATTTTGAGTACAAGCCTTAAAAGTAAAGCAAAAAAGGAACCAAAATTGTCTGAACTGTAATGTGTCTTCCCTTTTTTGAAGAAAAATTTTAAAATGAATACCTGGAATGTTCTCTAATATCTTTGAAAAAAGCAATTTAATCAAAAATCCGAATGCTTCTAGTTAATTTAATTCCCTCCAGACCCACATTTCTTCCAAATGCACACTTCAAAACTACAGAGCCAAAGAATCTTAGATGCCCCTGAGGATGCCTGAAGAGAAGGGAAAAAAGGTCCATGAAAGAAAATGAAAGTGAAGCTAATTTATGGAGAGAAAAGGGGAAATAGTGAGGAAGTTTCAATTAATCTGTGATTGATTTAACACTTAAGAACAATTGTCAAGAAAAAAGGCAATATTACCATTTAATTAATTATTTAGAAGCTATTGAAGGGAACATATTGTATAGAGTATCAACCCTACAGCCCACATGAAGGATGGATTGAAACTCGATAGAAAATTACTAGCTTGAAAATCTAAAGCATGCTATACCATAGGGACACTCTAATTACAAATTTAAAGACATAGGGATAAAAGTACATAAGAGAGAGATGGTTATAGATTGTAACTTGGACAAAATCTTAGGTACCTGGACAGCCTGCAGTCATTGACACCTGGCTTTTGAGACAACTGAAGAGTCTAGCGTGGTCCACTGCTTATCTCTAAAATAACAGACCTTCGAGATCTCTGTTGCTGGACAAAAGGGCAATTCCGTTATATACAGACATTGTAGTATTTAAACAAGTCTAACCTGGGTTGTGGTTTCCCAGGAACAACCAGAGTGATTAGTGAAATTATTTGTCAAAGATGTATTCTGTAAAACTGCCAGAGTAATTGGCATACGAAATGATGAAATGGATCTACGTCAGGATGACAATTATCCCTACAACTAAATGAGGTGTTATTCTAACAACAGTTGCTCTTGTCAGTTTTTGTTTGTTTGTTTGTTTGTTTTGCGGTACGCGGGCCTCTCACTGTTGTGGCCTCTCCCGTTGCGGAGCACAGGCTCCGGATGCGCAGGCTCAGCGGCCATGGCTCACGGGTCCAGCCGCTCCGCGGCATGTGGGATCTTCCCGGACCGGGGCACGAACCCGTGTCCCCTGCATCGGCAGGCGGACTCTCAACCACTGCGCTACCAGGGAAGCCCTCAGTTTTGTTTTTGATCAGGAAATCTTGTTCTGTGTATGTGCATGTGAAGGTGTTAAAGCTTTCTACGCCCAACTGTGATATTTCGGTTTTTACTTGTATTCGAGGCTGAGCGAGGAGGAAAGAGAATAAACTCATCTCTGCAAATTAGCTAGTGTTGAGTGGAAGGATGTGCCTGCATGTGAGTGTGCACCACCACACACACACTCACATTTGTACACATGGGTGTATTATACACGTGATTCTCTGCCTGCTAGGCTCTGTGCTCCTCACAGCTCCCAAGACATATGCATGTGCGTGCTGCGTGGTACTGTATATCCAAGAAAATGCATTCTCCAGGCTATTTTAGCCTCATCTCCTATCTCCTCCTTTTGAAGTCATCACTGTGGCTCTGAAATGGTGCAGAGCCCTCTTCCTCTCTGGCTACATTGAGCTCACTGCCCATCCAGCCATCTTTGCTCTTAATAACTGCAGTCTCCAACCACATAATGATCCAGGCTCTATTTTATACACCTCACCTGTAATGTTACTTATCATAATTACCAAACAAATTGGTGCAACTATTATTTCCATTTTTCAGATGAGGAAACAAAAGCTCAAGTATATTAAGTAGCTAGCCAAGTCCCAGAACTAGGAAGTAATGAAGCCAGGACTTGAATTTAGTCTCTGCCTGCAGAATCCACACTCTAAACTCGTGCCAGTAAACTTCCGCCTTGCCTCAAGGGGCAGAGAAGCTGCTAACGTCAGCATTGTTTCATCTTATTATTAATCCCCCTTATCATGTCCAGAATTAAGCTAAACCTAAACCTACATTCCCCCATTGTTGACATGAAATAGTCACTATCGTTTTTTCTTTCCTTGCCCGTCAATGGATATTTTGTACTATAAAGTATTTGCCGTGCAAATCAGGTAAAGCAGAAGGCGTGCTATTAGACCTTAGGGTTATCATTCGGGAAAAGAATTGAGGGAAATATGCAACAGAAGATGGTATGCTTTCTTTCTTCACATGCCTTTATGGAGGGACTTGGATGAATTTTTAGACACGTATATTAAGATTTTAGGATTGAACACTTAGCTCAAGTTCTATTAAAAGTTAAACCAAAAGCTTTAACTTTGTAAGACGAGGGCTAGAGAAAGTTAACAGGACATTTTGCTGAAGGCTGGTAGAAAGAACAATTCTAACTTCAGCTGCTGGTGGTTCTCTTTTCAGGCTGACCTTCTTCTGCATCCTAGGGCGTACATTAGCACGTCCAGAAAGTGTATTAACTTGGGTGCACCCATCCCCTGCAATACCTGAAAGTTTCCAAACTATAGAGAGCTTATCAAAAGGTACACAGAGCTACCCCTGCTGCTATCAATTAAAATGCAATCAATGTAAACTACAGGGACAGTTCCTCCCCAGACTGAAAATGACGTGAAGTCCTGTTCTCCAAATATCTCCATCACTCCTGAAGACACTACCCTTGCTCTTTCTTTGGAGTTTTGTCCTTCACCCTCTTCCATTTAATGTCAAGCCATGGCAATCCCTCTTCATCTCATTCGTCTCTTACAACCTACTGCACATACGAATCACACACAGTATGCTCCAATGGAAGGGTCGTGAGCTTTGGAGTCTGGTTCAGATGCCGGTCTCATGCTCATCAGCTGTGTGTATTTAACCTCACCATTTTCAGTTTCCCAGTTATAAAATGGCCATCGTAATAAACCTCTTTGGGTTATTTTGAAAATTATAAATGTGATAATACATGAAATTTATTGAGTGCATTGCCTGGTATATCATCAGCTCTTAAGGAATGGTGGCAAGATTATCCTCCATTATGGAGCCCGTCTTAGAGATTCAAGCACACCCTGGGGAAAGACATCACTCATGCACACGTCAAATCCAGCTCTCCAACCAAAAGCACTGGGCACACGCAGACTATACAGGAACTCTCCTACACAAGGACAAGTGTACTCACATTCACATTATAGGGGTCCCAGAAGGAGGAGCGAGAGAGAGGTGTCGAAAATGTATTTTGTGAAATTATGGCCAAAGACTTCCCCAAATTCAAGAGGGAAACGGATATCCAAACACAGGAAGCACAGACGGCTTCAAACAAGATGAACCCAAACAGACCCACGCCAAGACTTATCATAATTAAAATGGCAAAAGTTAAAGATAGAGAATTCTAAAGGCAGTAAGAGAAAAACAAAGAGTCATTTTCAAGGGAGCTCCCATAAGGCCATCAGTGCATCTTTCTGCAGCAACTTTGCAGGCCAGAAGGGAGTGGTACAATATATTTAAAGTGCCGAAAGGGAAAACCCTGCAACCTAGGATACTTTCCCAGGAAGATTATCTGAAAGACAGATAAAGAACTTCTCAGATAAACAAAAACTGAAAGTGTTCATCAAGATTAAACCTACCCTAAAAGAAATGTTCAAGGGTCTTCTGTCTTCTCTAAGGGGAAAAGGTAGACATTCAATTAATTCTTATCTTGCCATTATTAGAATGACCAGACTCACCTTCCAGACAAAACGCTTATGCATATACAATTCACTTCAGGTTCTTCTGTCTCTAGTCTGGTTTATCCTCTGGCCAAGGGAATTATTCTGTATATTGCTACATATCATTTTTCTCAAGCACTTACTACTTAAGACCACTGAGTGAAGAACATCTCAGAACTACCTGTGGCCTTTCAACTTAAATATAAATGTCTCTGCTCTTCACTAACACACCTATCCTGCCTACCCTACCAAACACTTTTCTTATCTTTCATAGAAAAACTACTGTGTGAGGGCCAAGCTAAACCCACTACCCCAGGTATACACTTACCTATTTCACCTGGAAGCTTATTAATTTTTCATTCTGCTTTATCCCACACAGGTAAAAATTTTGCTGTGTTACTAACAATTCATATTTCTCAGTTTTTACAAGACCACATGCCATTTCAGTTGAAGGTTTCTGAATTAACGCCACTCATTGCTGAGTTCTTCCATCTATATGCACTCCAAGTATTTGCTTTCAGTTCTCATTTTATTCACGTGTTGCACATAGCTTTGCTTCAGAAAATGTATTCAATATTTGTTTGTCCTTCAGGTTTTAATAAACTCTTTGAAGTGAGATAACAAACATCTCATATGCTATCTACTCCAAATACAGTGAAAGTACCAGAATACCAGAATAAATATTTCATAGACTGTACTCTTTAATATGAGTAATATTAGAGCAAGAAGGTACATGTGTGATTGCTTTCTTTCATCTAGGCCTTATGATATTTGTGTTTCCACCCCCTACTGGAAGAATCTGGAATTGAAGGAATTCTGATTCTATCTCTATTGCTTTTCCATAAATAAATAACCATCTAGCACTGACTGTTTAGAACAGGCAGCTCATTCACTGATGCTCAGAACCCAAATCATAGTAGAGTTCCACTTTTTTTCCTCTTTCATTCCTTTTCTCTCTTTCTAAGAATGTTGCTATGGAAACCGCACTGGGTTTTCATTCTCTGCCTTCGTTATGCTTCTGCTCAAAAGCCAGGGAGAGAGAGACATTGATCGGTGAGGCAGTGCAACAGCCTCTGGGGATACAGGAAGGCCATGGGGGTAGTATGTATTCTCAGGACACTGGATCACAACTACTCTTTCAGTGAAGACAGGTCGATCTGACCACCCTTTAGGGGGATTTAATTAAAAACCAGTCTGGGCCGGCCTTTATGCAGTGTGATGGCAACATGGATCACCAGTGTCCAATAGTGGCACGTCAAAGACGGTGAGGGTTACTCAGAACTGGCTCCACACATGTTAAAGGTTTCTGGTGTGCACTGCTGTCAAGAAATTCGTTTGGTGCTCATCCTTTTAGCCAGGGAGATTTACTGACCATGGGTTGGATTCACTTTTCATGTTATTAGGTCACCAGGGGCCAAGAAGGTTGCTCTCCTGTCCCTCCCTAGTTTTCTCAGTGGCAGGGACTTTGACGCAGTTTCATCAGTGGATTAAAGGAAACACTTAGGCTGCAGAAATTATAAACTGTGCTTTTAAGGTACTCTCACTCTGGTTGCAGCAATGGCGGCTGATAATATTTCTGCTGTAATATCCTTTCACACATGACTTCACAGATTTACAGGTATCATTTGTTTTCTACATATTTTTGCTTCCCCCTATATTAGGGGAAGGTAAGCAGCTGTTTGGTCCCTGGAGGCATCCTAAAAAGCCCCCTGTGAACACGTGACACATGTCAGCAGTGGGTTTCTGGTTCCCAACTTGGAAAATCCTCCTGCCCATTTGCCAGGCAATGTTTCCAAGGAGTGAACTCTGCCGACTTTCATGGCATCTGGCAAGTGGGGATCATGTTTTGAGAATATGAGACTTGATGACCATATGCAGTTCTCTCTCACCTACATTGTCTAAATCTTCCTAGCTTGCTCTCTCCTGATTCTTATACCTGCCACTTCACATTTTCCTTTACCTTCACTCCTGCCCCGTCTCACCTCCTTTACCTCTTATTCAGTGGAGTTCTTAAGGTTTCAGACCCTGCAATCACATGGCCTCCACTGTATCTCATCCTTTCCATATCGTACATGGTAAAGAAAAGAAATTCAAGTTCTAAGGATCCAGTTTCTTAATAGTTGTAAGTTGTATCTCTGACACCAACCAATAACGCTCCCTATGAACCTACCACTCAAGCATGTGTAGTCTTGCCCTATATGTAACATATGAATGTGTGGTGGATGAAGCATTATTGGTGTAGGTAAGAGCTCCTGAATGATAATTCAGGTTTCTTAATACAACAAGTCAATTTAAGATATTCCCAATTAACAATACGATGTGCCAGGCACTGTACTATATGTTGGGAACACAACAGAAAACAATGGTACCCGACTCATGGAATTTATAGCCTAGTAGAGGCACATACAAGTAAGCAATAAAGAGGTTTGAAGAGGATAGTACAAAAAAGCGTCATGGGCTACAGAGAAGAGGAACAATATTTGGTCTAGAGATGGGACAGGTACGTGAGCAGACGAATTGCTTGGCTGAAGTCATATCTAGATTAAGACCTAAATAATGAATATGAGTTGGTAGATCAATCGGAGGCAAGATTTGTAAAGTAAGGTGAGAAGAATTTTGGAAGCCGAAGAAACAGCATACACAAAAGCACTATAGTAAATAGAGCATTGCACACTCAAAGAAGCAAAAGGAATTCAAGACGGTTAAAGTTTGGGGGAATCAAGAGATATGAGCTGAGGGTTAACAGGGTCCAGATCCTCTAGGGCCTTACAGGTCATAGTAAACATTTAGAGATTTGGCCTGACAATGAATGTTTTGAAGCACAGAAATAATCTGATCAAATTCTTAAAACATGGTAATCCAGGAAGAGGATAATGATTGCTTAAATTAAGGCTACTGTAGTTAAGATGGACAGAAGTGGATGGATGCAGGAGATATTAAAGAGGTGAAATTAACATAACTTGGTAGACTAGACTCCCAAGGGTAGGAACTGTGTTTCTGTTCCTCTGTATCCCTCCCAGTGCCTGCCATGGTATTTTAAGTGCAGAAGGGATCTGATAAATATTTGTTGAATGAATGAATAAATGAAGCCTCTAAAAACCTCTCTCCCTGGAAGAAATATGAATTACATTCATGTTTCATTCATAAGGAATGCTGATGAATGCTGAAAACAGAAGCAAAGCCTTTTCGGCATCAGTCTTGTTGAAGGAGCTAGTAAGTAGGAATTTCAGAGTACTGCTGCATGCAGCCCCGGGGGACTATGGCTGGTTTGAGGCCAAGGACTCAGGGCCTCCATCACAAAGACAACTGTGGTAATACCAAGCAGTTTAGGAGGTAAAAGGTGTAGCAGGAAATCTAATTCCAGAGTTCTGTAACGTAATACAGATTCCTAGAAACAAGGCTGGCTTCTAAAGTCCTACAATTGTCCGTATCAGGAGATGGAACATGTCACATGAATGCACGTGCCGGTACAAAAAAGTTGAGTTGGGCTTATGAGAAGGAAATGAGATGGCCAGTTAACACATGGTATTCTGCAAGGTTAATTCCAACCTGGCCGTGTTGGGTAGGCATAAGAGTGTAATTGTCAGATTATTTCATCCAACTCTATACCCTCTCTCCTTCCTTTACTCTCTTCTATTTCACCCTTTCTCTAGTGCCTCCCTCTTCCCTTCTCCACTTCTGTCTCTTTTTTGCCCTCAATCTCTCCTTCTCAGTTCCATACCCACCCCACCCAACCCCACCCCCCTGAGCCTGGCATCAGTGTTAGAGTCCTTGAATTACTCAAGGATTAATTTAAATCCTATCTAAATTGAGGTAGAGGGAGATAAGGCATATTTGCCTTCAGCCCAAATCCCCTACCAACAACTTGTACCACACATACACACAAACACACAACCAATATGTTTGGTAGCTGAACACAATATTTATATCTGATGTCTCTTCACCAACATTAACAATAAAGAAAGTGTTAAGAAAATGATTGTACTCCTAGACACACTGCCATGTAGCCATCAAAATGCTGTTTGTAAAGGGATTCAAGAGGATGGGAAATGCTTTCGTTATCATGTTAACAAGGAAGAAAGTCAGAAAGCAAAATTGTATTTCACTATGATTTCTGTTAGGTATTTAAATACTAGAAAGTCATATACTGACATGTTAGCAGCGATTAACTTTGTACAAGGCTTTAATTTTCCTTATCATACAGTTCTATAGTTCCAATTTGCCTGCCACAGGCATGTGTTAATTCCATTCCCGAGAGAATATTTTAAAAGAAAGGTACAAACAAGACACCATGTGGTGTGTATGTATGGTGAGGGGAAGTATTCTAAATGACATTATTGAACTTGATAATAACATGTGACTCTAAGAGAGAATGAGATTTTTACGTGCTGGGTAGAGGTTACACTGAAAAGAGTTAAATGACCTTGCGTTGGCCCCTATAATAACTTAAATCAAAGGAGATGTGTTGGGGCTTCCCTGGTGGCGCAGTGGTTGAGAGTCCACCTGCCGACGCAGGGGATGCGGGGTCGTGCCCTGGTCCGGGAAGATCCCACATGCCGCGGAGCGGCTGGGCCCGTGAGCCATGGCCGCTGAGCCTGCGCGTCCGGAGCCTGCGCTCCGCAACGGGAGAGGCCACAGCAGTGAGAGGCCCGTGTACTGCAAAAAAAAAAAAAAAAAAAAAAAAAAAAAAAAAAAAAAAAAAAAAAAAAAAAGAGAGATGTGTTAAGCCCAGATAATCAAGTATAAGAATCATGAATGAGGCGAAATGCTTTTGATTAAAAAATTCTGCAGCCATCTTTTTAATCTAGTTGATTCCATAATCCATATTCAGTTCAGAGTGCCATGCTCTACTTAAATTTTTACTTCTTAGTTCTTTACTGGAAGCTACCTTAACCTAATAGGAAAATTTGGTATCAGCTATTTATGTATTTTATTTATTTGTTTATCAATATTCTGGGTGTTTATTTTGCCTATAAATGCTTTTGGATTCCTATATGTTTTGTTGTTGCTTTTGTTTTAAATCTTTTGGCTACACCTAGTTGTGGGGGAATACACATTATTTGTTTGCTTTTTAATGACCAATATGTCTTTAGCTCTCAGTCCAAATAGGCTGAAGCATGCAATTTCATGTGATCTTTGAAAACACATGCTTTGGAATTAGACAGACTTGAATTCAAGTCCCTGGTCTGTCAACCATTAAGTGTAAAACTCTGGGCAAATTACTTAATTTCACTAAGCAGAATAACATTTGGGTAATAATATTATTGATCTTGTAAGGCTATTGGGAACATCACGAAATCTTATATGTAATGAACCAGTTGTCATAAAGTGATTGCTCAATAAATGTTAGTTCTTATTTGGATTATCTGGGGACCTAGAGTAGACTCTGGCCAAGATATTTTCAATGCTTTACTTCTTGATGATGATGAAAATAGGACCACGTTCTAAATTCTGTCATTTCCTCAGGATTCTAGATATTGAGGACACATACAAAGACTTAAACTCTTCTATCTTTCCCCACCCTGTCTGAAAATATCAACAGATAGAACTTGCAACAGTAGTCATGACCTCCTCAGTATGTGCAAAATTCATACGTTATTGTCTCATGACAGCTAGTGGTCTGTCCTTCATATGAACTCTTTTGCTCAATTGGAAAAAAATATGGTGAAGTTGATGAAAGTGTTGCTGCCATCTTCAAGGGATTCCTACTTGATATACTAATTGTAGCACAATGAGAAAAATTTATGCCACATAATATCTATAAAAGGAAAATTGTTCCCCATAATTAAATGTCCTCCCTAGATCTCAGAACTGAGATGCAGATCTTTCCAAAGGATGCTAATTGTATCACTCACTCTAACATATTAGTGCATTAGTGTTCAACCCTTTCTGAGGGAGAGTGGGCGAGGCTGACGTGAAAAGGAATACCTCTAGAAACAGAATCTCAGGCATGTTGATCCTTAGATAGAAATGATTTAGGGAGAGAAAAGCTTTTCCTTCATATCTCAAATCATACCATATATGTAGTCGCCTTCTACCATCTGAAAGGCCAACTTAGATCATCCCAGACATCATGTAGAAAGGCAAGACAAGATCATCAGCAATGAAGTCTTAGAAAGTCTACCAGCGTGGAAGTGATTCCCACTACAGCACAGCTCCATTCATCTGGATAAGCCCAGAGGATGGATGGCAGCTCTATGGCAGACTGAGTATAGACAGGGGTCAGGGGAAAGAAGCAGTATAGTGACATATTAAAACACAACTTCAATAATGTCACACCTCCATGAAGTGTTGGAAGCTGTAGCAGCAACATACAGAATGGGTTGGTTTAAATCAATCCCAGAGAGAATGTGTCTTTTCCTGTAAGTAGAGCCTGAAACCCAAGCAAAGAGGCCAAACAGTAGCAGTAAAGACTGTCCAGATAGGAGCTACAGTTACAAAGCAAAGAGAGCCAAGTAGCTTACTCAGGTATTACATAATAATAAAGACACAGGCCCATGGTTTTTGGTTGTTCAGTTATAAATACTAAGAAGCACAAACACACACTCACACACAGAATGTCCAACAGGCACTTTTTTTTTTTTAATGTCTGCTGTTAATAAAATATTTTTACAGAGACCAAAAATTCAGAATAGTGCAAAACATCTCAACACCATGCATTCATGACCACTTCTCGCTGATTTTAAACATTTGTTCCAAGTCACGTATTTACAGAGAAATGGGGCATCTATGCAGACACCGGACCAACGGGATGGAATTAAAACAGACAAACAAACAGTGTCTTGAGTTCACATTTGCAATCACATGCTAAGAGAAATTATGTGGAGGAAGAACCTCTCTGGACTGTGTGGTCAGGTTTGGGTGGGGTCTTAGGGGGCCGGGACCAGGGTTGGGGTCTGAATCCCCCTGGCTGTGTGGCCAGGGATGCATATGGACCCTCTGCCTGTGGCCTGTGCCTGGAGACAGCCACTATGGCTGGGGGGGGGGCAGGGGGGAGGCGGAGGGGGGCTTACCTGACACCATCAACTTGATTTGTCTCTTTAAAAAAAATAAAAGGCAAAGAGAAGAGCAACACGTGTCAGTGAAAACAACTTTGGTCCTTGACAATTCTTAGGAAAGGATGTTCAGGGGACAGCAGGGGTCATGATGTGGACCAGCCCCCCAGCGAGCTCCCCCATTCTCTGCCGGCACAGCAGAGTTGGGGCAACTCCGGGCTGTCTCCACTCTGCCTCGTGCCTCACTGTTCCCACCTGTAAGATGGACAGCGCTGGGGGGTGTGGGGCAGAAAGGTCTCTGAGGTCCCATCTGAGAAAGGTCCCATGGATTTCTAGTTGGCTAATATTCTTTTTTTTTTCTTTTTTGCATAACAGGCACATTTTTAAATACACAGGGCTACAGAATTATAGAATAAACTTTTCTGCCTCTTAGGTCCCAGTACCTTTACAAACATGATCCTTTAAAAACAGAGTTCACATTTCTTTCTCAGTTCATGGCCTTTTTAAGACTTTTGAACATCTCCTTTTTGCATATAATGCTGTGAGCTACCCTAAGCAACATCCATGAACCTGCTCAAAAACATCCCAGTGGCATACCTTGGGTATTCCAGGGATGAATGAATCTGAAAGGTGAGTGTATCTTTTAGTGCCTGCTGTCTAGCAAAACGTCATGCCACTCAGCACAGACAGATCGGAACAATGAATTTGTCCTGAGTTAAGGACCTGTGAACTGATCTGTTGGAGTTTTAACAGCCCAACAAATTCCCCAGAGGGACTCAGAATTAATTCTCCCCAAAAGAACCACACTGAACTAGATTCTCCCAACGTATTAACAACTATGTCTTGTATATGTCGATATTTTCAAAATCCCTAACTTGCCCTGGGAATGAAAGGAAAATGAAAAATGGAAGTTTCTGGCTTTCTAGTTAACTATCTCCACATCAATATTACTGAGAGAAAAAGATGGGGGAAAAGTAGAAAATAGTACAAAAATAAGAATTGGTTTTAAAAAGACACTATGACCTTATGGTCCTACCCATGTACATGATGACACTGAATGGGACGTTACAGCAAGTCCTCTCAAAGCCAGATGACTGCAAACGTCACATTTCTCACTCACAGTGTAAGTTGGTAAAAGGGCTGATAAGAGAGGTGGTAGCAGGATGACCTGAAGGGAAGAGTAGGGCTTCAGCTGCTGGAGGATGGAGAGACATGAGTACAGTCATTGCCTGTTGACTATTTGAAGTGCCTCTTCACCATCTTACCATTCATGTGAACATATGCAGACAACTGACAAACAACTGAAGGGCAGTGTAATGGTGAAGAAGTATAAAGGTAAGCAAGGCTGCAAAAGAAATGGGATACGTGGAATTAAATAAGATCTCATCGAAGTTTCTGGACAGTGAGAAGGATCTGGATGCCCACACTTGGGTGAGCTTCCGGTCAAGTCTGACTAGTATCCTGGCTTCGTTCAATATGGCCATAATAAAACATCTTAGAAACTGCAAAGTTAGCACCTATACCTCATTCTAGGCAAGCTTGGATGGTTGGCACAACATGGAGGATAACAAAATCTAATGGTCACCAAAATATTAGTACCAAGTTCATTTGTTTATTCACAAAATATTATCTAAGCACCTATGATGTGCCAGTTATTAACTTAGGCTCTAATGATACAGTAGTAAACAAGACAAAGACACGTCTCCCTCATGCAATACACCCTGTTCAGAAAGATAAATAATACAAATAATATATGAGGAAGTGAAGACTGCAAAGAAAAAAATGAAGGAGGATAAGGGAATAGAATGTAAGAGGGTGCTACCCTGGATAGGATAGTCAGAAGACTTCTCTGAGGAGTTCATCTTGAACAAAAGTGAGTAAAAGTAAGAGCGAACCAGATGCAGATGCTTAGCGGGACATCACTCTAGACAGAGGGACAGCAAGGGCAAAGGATCTGATGTGGCTGTACACTTGGCTTATTCTAAAACCGTCAAGGAGTCTGGAGAACTGTGTGAGAGGGAGATGAGTGGGAGAAGATTAATTCAGGAAGTCAGCCAGGGCCAAGAGCTTGGAGGTTCTTCTTGGCCCTTCTAGGACATTTGGTTCTATTCTAGAAGTAGCAGAAAGCAGGAGGAGGGGCAAAAACGGTGGTAGGATCTTATAAACCTTGAGAGGATTAGTGAGGTACCAGAATTCATTTGAATACTTGCATAAAGTTTTTTACATTATCGTTAAAATATCAAGTCCTTACAGTACCTATTAATTAATCACAATCCATTTTGTTTTAAATATATTTAAGGAGGCTAGCAACAACTTTGTGGGCTTCATTTTAGTAACACTGGCAGTTAGAACAGGTAAAATGCAGGCTCTGAGTGGGTCGGTTCATGCAGTAGAAATTTACACAGATGATGAGAAAAGCACAGATAGCATCAGGCAGAAGTGGCTGTGGTGACACTAGCCAGAGTGTGTACTGTGTACCTGGTACCTGAAGTACCCATGAAAATCTGGGATGACCAGCAATGAAGACGCCCTCTAAAAATTAAACTATTACATGAGCAAAGGTTACCATGAAGAGGCAAAATGGCTTCTGGATCACAGCAACCTTCCCGTGAGAACGAACATATCTAAAGAAAGAAAATGACCATCTGAAGCAGAGGACAGGTCAGCTATGGAACCAGAGACACAGGGAAGTCTCAGAGGCACCTTCTGCTCCTGTCCAGGAAAGGGACATCCTGGCATTGTCAAGCTGCTCGGACTGTCTGTTCTTTCTGGCAGGTAGATGGAGATGGATGCGTGCTGCCATTGGAGCCTGATGAGACTAAGCATTGGAAACAAGCACCTGCTCACCAAGCAACCTTCTATTAATGTGGCTCCCTTTGTAGCTTGCCTACAGGGCAGGAATTCACTGGTCAGACTGATGCAAATGTCTGGTCCAGTTAACCATAATAGTTTTCACTGTAAATTAATACAGTGGCTTTCCCATTTATATGCTTCAGTCTTTTGTGAGTCAGTACAAGCCACACTCTGAATAATCAGCTCTGGCCATTAACCAGATCAAATGCGGAGACCTGCATTGCTGAGGTCTGGGTTCCAGCTGTGATGAATTCACCCTGAAATGCTACCCTGCAAGGTCTCCTGGCAGCTGGCCTCCTCCTGGGACACACTGACCTTGCAGTATCTGACATCTGAAATGTCAACATATGCATTCCAACACGGGCTCTCCTGGGAACAGTCACCGCTGGGGCATTATGTTCAGGGAGTTGTAAGATGTGATTAATTGAATATTGAAGAAATGTCTCTACTGGCGGGAAAAGAATTTTAACGATGTATGCTATGGACATACTCTTTAAAAATGGTAATAGCTAATATTTATTGATTTCTTGAAGACTAAGTGACAAACACTATTCTAAGCATTTTAAATATGATTTAAGTACTATATTTATTCCCATTTTAGGGACTGGAGAAACAGAAAGTAAGAATGATTAAGTCATTTGCTCTGGGTCATATCAGTAGTTAATGATGGACCAGTGATTTGAACTCAGACCTATTATCCCCAAAGTTAACAGAATGTGCTCTGGAGTCAGACTTGCCCTGGCCGGAAACTTGGCTCCACCACTTAATACATTTTTGACCTTGAATAAAACACTAATCCCCCAAATCAGTTTTGTCTCTAAATGCCTAACACATAGGGCTATAATAAAGCACAAATGGAATTATAAAAATAAAGTACTTAGCAATGCAAAGTGCTTTGTGTGATGTATCTTGCATAGAGTGAGCTCAAGAAAAGTTATCTGTTAATGTACCAGAGTGTCCAAAATATTTAACATATTAAAAGTAATACTACATCCACAGATCAGGGCTTGGGTCTAATTTTTCGTATCCTTCCCACTCTAGACAAATACTTCTGGTATTTCATGATACAATTTTGTTTATATTTAAGCCTCATTCTAAAAATTTGAATCAGGTTTCAAAATTACACATAGATAAATACACATAAATAGATCAAATACAAGAAAAAGAGTAGTGAAACACAACTAAGGGTGATATGCATATATTTCTGTAACTTTGTTTGAACTGTACAGCTCCTTTGGCTCTGCGCTCCTGAGAAGCCCAAGCCAATGGGGTAATGTGGTTAGTTTAAGGTTCACAGTGCCCATAAGATAAAAATAAACCTCTTTTTCCATAGTTCTGAGGACTGAGAGAATGTATCCACAAGGGTCCTCATACAGGTGGTACTTTGTAAGTTGGTACATCATCACCAACTAAGCCCTACAATGCTTATAATAATAAACCTCAGTAGCTTTAAAATCACAAAATTACATTTCAAGAATCTAAAATAATATTTTAAAAAATAATTAAAAAAAATAAAGTGTCAGTTTGAATGGATGGGTTTCCCTCTGGCTTGAAACTGGACTGCCTCACCATCCTGTGTCCTTGCCCACAAACTGTCTCATCCCTTTGTATCAGCTGCTTTCAGGTCACCCCCAAGTCTGTTGTAGTATCCTGTCCTTGTACAGATTTCCCTCTGCAAAACGCCAGGCTGTACTTTCCCTCTCATCAGCTTTTATTCCAAAGATCCTGTGCTTTTTTTTTTCCATTTCACTTTGGGCTATATTTTCCAATTCTCTGGCAACGCAGAGAAGAGGTCAAAGTCATCCATCTGGAACTAGCAGGGAATTAAAAAAAAAAAAAAAAATCCTCCACCAAACAGCAAGCTTACTCTTCCAAATAGTAAATGGCTGGGAGAGACCAAGTGCCTCTGGAACCTGAAAACCTGGCTTCAGACAATAAATCAAAAGCACTTAAGTTAGTTCCAAAGCACCTTGGGCTTTCATACCTGACTGGCAAAATATTGAAATAAAAAATAAAAAGGGTAGTGACGAGGAATAGAAAAAGGCATACTCCCTAACGGAGCTGTAAAAACGACTGGAGCACGGTCTCCATCACGTTCAGTGTCTGCTTACATAAGCCACCCAAACACATCCTGCATCAGTATCCATGTGGCATCTCCCTTGGTTGTGCCTCCAAGTCCATGGCCTTTTATGTCTTCCCCTTTTTTCTGTCTTATCCCTTTGTATCAGGTCCACCTTCACATATACACTGTCACTTGCTTTTGAAAACACTCATCCTAATCTCGACTTCCTTATTTTTTTTCTATCTGCAAAAGTCTGTGCCTGTTCATAGCCCCGGAAAGGCCAGAAGGGCCAGGGCCAGGCTAGCATGGAAAGGTCATTCTCATACTGTTTTCTGCAGTCTCAAGTGGGGAGTCCCACAGTTTTCATAGAGAGAGCCTGTCTTTTTCCCTGACATTTCCAGATTTAACTCCAGTAAAATAACTAAAACCCTGCCTTGGACATTTGAGAACAGCATGTTGCCTGATAGGTCTGATTCTGATTGCAAATCATATGTTCTGCTCAGCACTCAGCACGTGGTTGATGATCTCCCAGTCGTGGTTTCCACATCTCTGGCTGGGGAAAGCTAACTGAACTGCATCGTGCTCTGCTTTCCCACAGCTTCCCCTCGTCCTCTTCCGTCCAGCCAGAGCACTCTACCCTGGGGAGAGTTCTTACCAGCTGAGTCGTGGCTTTCACCTTGACTGCTCATTTAAAGGGATGAGAGAAAGAAAATTAACTGCTTACCAATTGAGTGCACCACTCCTTGTCGCTGGAGAAAAAGGAGGTAACAGTCAGCACAACTGGTGGCTGGAGATGATCACCTCGCCCCCTTTCCACGTTCACAAGCCCCTACAATTTTCTTTCTACACACGAGGTATCACTCACAGCCAGTGGAGAATAGATCCTCAAGTGTCTTGGCCAAAGTCCTCTCTCAAGAGCTCAATGAGTCCATGTTTAGGTTAAAAATAAGCCTGATACAAGAATAGCAATATTGAAGGTGAAGATTTTTACTCTGACAAATGAACTTACAGTCTCTAGTGACTGGGGAGGAAAGAGGTTGTGTAATTTTCCTAGCGCTCCCCTAGAATAGAGTAAATACTGTATTCTTTGTCTTTCCAATGATAAAACTGCAGAAAAGGAAGTTGACCTGGCTTGCTCAAGGTCATGGAAGTGTGCTGAATATTTACATAAACGAAACAAAACGAATAGTTTCCAGAGGCCCAGTCTGGCATAGGATCACTTGGCAACTCTGATCTCAGATGCAGCGCCCTCTGTCAAAGCCTTGGTGGGGAACGTGTCTAAGACAGGGTTGAAATGGTGGTAGACGTGAAGTCCCGGCATTATGAACTCAGAGCTCTCGGTGTCTCCATCTGCCCCTGATTTAATGTGGATGGCACTATCTCTGCCACCGACAAGAACAGCATTTCTTGTCGCGTCGTGTACTAAGCTATTTCTGCCATGACATATATCAACTGGACCAGGATTCTGAGGATTTATTGGGAGTGTTAATAACTGCATGTGAGCGAGGTCCCGGCTCCTTGTCTGCAGCCCGGGGGGAGCCCTGCTAAACGGAGCCGACGTATATTCTCTTTCGGACAGGGAGTTCATATTTAACACATAGCTTTCTTTGTCTTCCCTGACTGCCCTCTGAAAAATTATGTTTTTAGGAAATAAATATTTAACAGATTTCCTCATGTCTGCATGTTCTATTAGTTTGGCTGAATTCAATATCCAGTACTGTGAAAGCAAAATGTAACACAATTCTTTTGTAAAAACTAATGATATTGTTTTAAGGGTCCCTTTTTATCTGTTTACCTGGGTTGTTTCTTAGAGTCACATCCCAATTTTGTTTTCAACATAGAGATATCCATATTTTTTGGCATTTAAACATGTTTTAAAGAACATAAGTTTGAAGACATAGGAAACACATTGATACTATCTGATACTGGGAAACCTAAGATCATAGGAATTCTTCTATTTCCATTTAGTATTCTCTTCTTTGGCTTTGATCCCTTCCCTGAAGCTTATTTTCCAAACTGTTAAGAAGACATAGCAAAATTGCATTTGCTCCATCTTATCCAAAATAAAATTGACTACAACTAACCTATTACGTATTAATTAAATATAAGTAGAGAGCATCTATCCACTTGGTCCCCAAACCATTGCATATATCAAATTTAAGTGCCTCTGGGTTTTGTTATAAGCATTTTCAGAAGAAGCCAACTATGGTTAAAATTCACAACCTGTAGATACTCTTTACATCAGATACTGCAATCGCCTGGAGATATTATTTTTATAGGCATTCATTTATTTCCAATTTCTACAACATTCTGGGAAACTTCTGTATGAAAGGCAAAAAGCAAAAATAAAATACACAGTGCCAGGTTATATTCTGATGTATATAAACAGATCTCTATCAGTGACATTTATTCCCGTTCCTCAATGTTTACAAATGCTAATATGCTCTTCTTTGTACTCTGATTTGGCTTTCTTTTTTGTTGTTGTTGTTGTTTTGCTGTGTATAATTATATTATTCCTGCAACATAAATATGCTGCTTCTTTTTGGTACATTATATTTGTTTATATAATCTCCGATTAATTAGGTACATCTGAGAAAAGTAAGTTTATAACATATGTTACTAACCGGTGTGCCTTACAGTGGCTGAGAAGGAAATGAGACAGGGAAGGAAAAAAGAGACCATGAATTGAACGAAATATAAACATGCTTGCATTTAAAAATCAGGTAGCCTCATGGCAGTACAGACCTGGAAGAAACGAATCTAAACATTTCCTTTTACAGATGAGGAAACTGAGTCTCTGAGGGGTTTGCCTGATGTCTCAGAGAGAAAGGCACGTCTGTACATAAAATCAACAGGCCAGTGTCATTTTCATGTTGCTGACTCAGAGCACCTGGACCGAAGGCAGCTACTCCTTTCAACCAAAGGTCTTCTAGCTCGGGTTCCATGATCCTGTGTTGCATTTAAAATGCAGATTAATTTCATACTTTCAACGGTACCCACCACTAAAAGGTACCTGTAAGACTTCCCAAGACCCTCTGCCGCCTCCTTATGTCATTTCCCCCCTTGTATTTTCCTACTTAGCCATATGAAGACATAGATGTAGCAAATAAAATGTGTGCAGTGACTGAATATCTAGAGAACAGAGATACCTCATGCCTAATACAGTAGGCAGTCAATTATGTCTTGAATTCTGAATGAATGTGCAAATAAATAAATCCGAGGGGATGTGAGATCTAAAGCTATATCCCAACAAGAGAAGAGACAATAAAGCATTTTTTATCTTACCCAAACACAGTCTATTTAGACAAACCTAACAAATAACCCGGGGGGTCTCTGCTATACTTAGGAAGACAACTAGAGACTCAAAGAATAAAAATCTGTCCACACCACCCTAACCTCCCCTCGTACAACACGTCTGTCTTAAACTTTAAACACCATGTAGAAGCATAAAAAGGAGTGAATTTATATAGGCCTTTAGAAAGCAGTTCAAAACAGACCACAGAGAGATCACAAAGCCATCATCTGCTAGTGTTGGAATGTCTGGGTGTCTGTGATGAATGCATTTGCAAATATTGCTGTGAAGTAATTTCCTTCCATTTCTGGAGTACTCCAGATAAATCAGATTCCCCTCTAATCACATCTGCTGCCTGTGTATGAGAAAAGAGAGTCTGTCTGCATGACACATAATATGTACTTGGAGGGTAGAGGGCAAAGAAGCTTAGTGGAAAGCTACCACGTATAATCATGATGGGGTAGAGCAAAACCAAATAAAAGGTCACAGGATGCTTCTCAAGCAGAGACTATGCAAAAATGGCATCCCAGGCTTTGCCGTGAGAACATGACAGGGCATGCGTAATTCACCTGTCAGATGTAAAGAAGACCGTCCACAAATGGGGCACCATGTTGAGAACTGGATAACCTAGGTTGAGTACTTTAAATAAATAAATCAGATTCACCATGCTATTAACCCAATATATCCACCAATAGAATCAGAAAAGAAAGTATTAAGATAGAAGAAAATTTTAACTGAAATGCAATTAATAAAGTGGCTACATATAGTTGTAGCCTATGTCAGAATCAGAGGTGGTTCCAACAACTTAAAATAGCATCTAGTCATAGAGTGTGCTAGAATTCAATAAAGAGATATTAAATATAGTGGCCCCTTATGTATTCAAAGGTTCCTTCATGGTAACCTGCTGATAGCAGATGCTGTTGGTGAACTGCCCAAATTCACTTGGGAGATTCCATTTCAGAAAATGTTCACCATGTCCTACTGCAAGCCCATGTGACTCTCCACTGGAGGGCTTTCTCTTGGCATTTATAGGGCAGGCTGGAAGTACTGGGAAATTAACATCCCTAGGAACAGCTCTCAGCTAATGACAGATGGAAGTGGGAGGACAAATCTCCAGCTTCCTTGCCTTTATCTTTTTTTAAAATTTTTATTGGAGTATAGTTGATTTAAAATGTTGTGTTAGTTTCTGCTGTACAGCAAAGTGAATCAGATATACATATATCCACTCTTTTTTAGATTCTTTTCCCATATAGGTCATTACAGAGCATTGAGTAGAGTTCCCTGTGCTATGCAGTAGGTCCTTGTTAGTTATCTATGCTATGTATAGGTGGGAAGGCTCTGAGACTTGTTCCTCACACTGTCCCAACATTCCCCAGTGAGGCTGAGCCCTAGAAGTACGTAACGCACCCTTTATTTCTTCCCTGCATTCTTGGTCATACTTCCACATTCCATTACCTATTTTTCCTGAGATTATTTCCCAAATAAACTACCTGCACTCGCGTCTTGTTTGGAGTCCACTTAAGGAGAAACACAATTTAAGGCATGACCTATTCAAAACTATGCCAAGAATAGGAAACTCAGTCACAAAAATAGGTCCAAACAGAGGTTATAAATCCCGTGTGTCAAAATGCATGTATTTTGCTTACAATGAGAATAGCAAGAAGTAGTAGGAACATTAAGGAAAGAGGCAGAAAACTACCAAATAGATGTGATAACCTCATAAGCATTCAGAGTAGGGACAATCAGGCTTCAGTAACCTAGTACAACCTGAAGGCATTAGTACAGTATCTCAGAGTACAGTTCCTATTTATACTGATGGTCTGGGTCATTAATCATTAAAAAGTTGAACAGCAATTGGTGTGCTCTATCTAAGAATGCAGGGGATACACAGAATAATTTGCAAAAATTTATGTTATGGGGTTTACCCACTGCAAACATGAAGCATGGTCTGAAGCTACTTGGTTAGAAAGTAATAAAGTGAAGCCTTGAAAAGAACAGGGTGGGGCTGCAGCAGTCTCAGTGCCCCACCATGTCCCCTACCGGTATCCAGGTTTGTGCCGCCTACTTTGTGCCCTCACCATGGAAATCTTCCCCAAATCCCAGACCACGAGTGCCTCCCTGAGAGGTTCAATACCCGCACATGCTTGCCTAGTCTTCCACCTGTATCTGCTGTTCCTCTGTATGCTGGCTCATCTCAGCTGCTAGATTTTGATTCTACCTTTCTCACAATGATATCTCTCAACTGTCTCAGCAGAAAAAAAAAAAGTTCTTTCTACAGTAGAAAGAATTCCCCAATCATGCTCTTCACCCAGTAGAGCGGCAGGCCTTGATGCTGCGTCTCCCTCACTTCCTTTGTGTCTGTCTGTCTCTCTGTCTCTCTGTCTCTCTCTCTCTCTCACACACGCACATGCATGTGGTGAGATTACACTGATTAACTGGGTACTACGTGAGAGGAGAGAATAGCTTCTCCAGGAAGTGAATTCTGAAATACTCACTAATTTGGCTCAATTCAAAAATTAAATCTAATTGAACAAGTATTTATCATGTATGTTTTTCTGAAAAGCATTGTGCTAGCCATAGTGTAGAACAAGGCAACAAGCCCATCCCCTTGCCCTCAAGAGGTAGAGAGAGATGAATACAACAACATAAGCAGAGTTATGGTGATTTATAAGAGATATAAGCAAAGGGAGAGAAAGATAGATTTCAGCCCGATAAAAGGAAGGATAGATGAAAAGAATAGACAGAAAGAAGACTTACATCTATAGAGGGACTGACGTATTCCCATCAGGACACTAAATGCTTCCATATAAGTTACTGAGGTTAAACTTTCAGACTATTCTGTGGAGTAGTATTATTTTTCCAATGTTAAAACTGACAATCAAGAAAGTTACTTTCCGGGGCTGCCCTGGTGGCACAGTGGTTGAGAGTCCGCCTGCCGATGCGGGGGACACGGGTTCGTGCCCCGGTCCGGGAAGATCCCACATGCCGCGGAGCGGCTGGGCCCGTGAGCCACGGCCGCTGAGCCTGCGCGTCTGGAGCCTGTGCTCCGCAACGGGAGAGGCCACAACAGTGAGAGGCCCGCGCACCGCAAAAAAAAAAAAAAAGAAAAAAAAGTAACTTTCCCAATTTGTGAGTGTTAGTGGTATAGCGTAAAGTCAAGAGCACACTCGCAATACAAAACCTGGGATTCTGTTGGTAGTTCCAAACATGCCACTGCTCGCAGCTATGCAAGAAATACCACATCATACAAGTTACAATATAGAGTATAAATTGAATACCTTTAAATTCCCAGCATTCTGTTAACCCATGGAGTTGCACAGTCACTAAATGGCTTCTTGGAAACATGTTATAAGAAAAGTATGACATGAAGCAGGATCACGACTCTTCTAATACATATCAGAACAAGTAGTTTAGTATGACAGCATTCATGGACCAACAATAAAGGCAAGTGGCAAAGGCTCATTGAAAAACCTTGACCCATCACTGAAAACCATTTTCAACAGCTAAATGTCATGGAACACAGCTTTTAAAAGGACATAAAACTAGAATGTATTACAGGAATAAGTACAATATGCACAACTTATAAGGTAGGATTCAATGTTAAAGACGATCTGTCTTAGCTAAGATATAAGGTCAAGGTGTTAATGTCTATTTTTAATACTATTTAATTAGCTTAATTTCCCATTAAATATCAAATCAGCAGCCTGCTATTTCAGAGCAGACTGGGCATCTGACATTCTTAGCAGCTGTGGTTTTCCCTAAGGGCTTGATGGGTTTGCGTAATATTTGTACAAAGTAATATTATCATTATCATAAATGTTTTCTAATTATTTCTTGGGATTAATGGACGCATGTTGTATTATTGATGGATTAAGTACAATATTTATAAAACAGTGATAGGATTAAAGAGAAATAAATATGTATATCTTTCTGCATGCGTAAATAATAAATATTAATTCCCATCATCAATTTTGTGCAAAGTGGTTTAGTACATATTGATAATTACTAAATAGTTCAGTTGTCTGTTGTAGATTTGAGGTATGGATATAGGGTTTATCTGCAAGCTGAAGGACTTGGGTAAAGTCCTTGAGGACTGCAGGAAGGGCAAGGATCTGGAAAATGGACTCAAGAAATAATGAAAGGGTGTTGGATTTTCAGAAAATAAACAAAATGTACCCAATAAGCTTTCAAGAGGAAGGAACTTGATAAACTTCTATCAAAAAAAAAATAAAGAACTTCTATCAAGAAAAAAATAAGACAAAGTCCCATGGGGTATCATAAATCCACACAGCAAATATTCATGTGTATACAGTTGTTGGTTTAAATACATGTGTATTATTTACACTACAGTGGCTCTTTAGCACCATTCCTTTGATTTTTTTTTTTTTTTTTTTTTTTTTTGGTACAGGGACTCCCGCCGCGGAGCACAGGCTCCGGACGCGCAGGCCCAGCGGCCACTGCCCACGGGCCCAGCCGCTCCGCGGCACGTGGGATCCTCCCGGCCTGGGGCACAAACCGCGTCCCCTGCATCGGCAGGCGGACCCCCAACCACTGCGCCACCCGGGAAGCCCCATTCCTTTGATTTTTGACTTGTGTATTCATGATTTCTTCTCTGTTCCATTTGGTTGTATAAGCTCCCCGCAGACAACAATAAAGCATCTATGTGACAAACTGTAAAGCAACCAGGATTGGAAGATAGAAGAAGTAGCTCGCAATTCAAACCGCAACTTACTGGCTGAGAGATGTTAGGAGATAGTAATGGTGTGCAACACTAGCTCATTCTCTTGCCATCATTTTCAATAACTAGGTCAATCCTTTACTGCAACCAAGGGCTTGGTTTTGATGTAAATGCAAAGCAATTTCCCCTCCAGAACTGAAAAGTACAATACATTTTAAGGCTAAGATATGAACCATTCAAGAAACATGTTTGCTGATGACGTTTTAAAGAAATTACATCAGTGATCTGATGGAAGTCACTTAGGCAAATAGATTCATAAGAGACTACCAAAGTCATGATACAGTTTTAAATCACAATGCCACCTTTGGTAGGTACAGTAAGTTGTTCTTCCTTTGGATTAATTTTTTCTAAGTTAAGAGATAATGGTTCCGGAATTGAAAAATAGGAAAGCTCTCGTCTTTCTAGTCTATGAAAAAATAGGAGTCTGAGTAGCAAAACCTTCTGAATTTCTCATTTGATTAACTTGATCAATTTAATTTCTGTTTTAAATAAGCCTGTTTCTAATACATTACTCCCTCTTCCTGTGGGCAAAATTATTGTCAATAACCCTCATGGCTCATTATCCTAGTCCTAAAAGATTTGATAAGAATGGAATAACATCAGATAAGGAGAAATCATTTACAAAATTATATTATAAACTCTTAGTCTCAGTATCCAGGTTGATTTTTACCAGAAAGTAATCTAGACAGTATGGACTTTTCAAAAGTTTGCCAGGCTGACAGGTGGCTGTGTAGTGACATGCACAGATGTCCATGAATACAGGAGGCATCTCTGGGTCACCCCAGGTGTCTGAGCCTTCACCCCAAGCACCCCTAAGGTGCAAGCAACCTTTCCAAATCTTCACCTGCCCCAGAGGATCCAGAATGCCCACGACCCCAAGTTGCTAAAGCATCTGTTCTTATGGTACTGCACCAGTGCTAACTTCACAAAAACTATTCTGTTGCCAGAACAACATGAAAATAAATACTGTTTCTTAATGTAAGTGAATTTATCAAAACCTGTCCAAGCAAGAAATGACCATGTAGTATATTCTTTGAATCACTTAGTCTTTTCACTGTTCCTGGGAAGTAAGGTTAGTGTCATGTTTCTCTAAGCAATTTTAGGCCCTGTATATATTTCCGATCTAATTCAGTCCACAAAAGTTATTTCTAATTAGCTTATTTGTGTTCCATGGTCATTCAAATTGAGAATAAAGGCACTATCTGAGCACCTAAGATTCCTGGTTAACTGGTACCCAGGAAACAGGAGTGATGAAAACAGGTACAAATCAAGTCCAGGAGGCAGAAAGTAGAGCCATCTGGGCTACAGAAGATAGTCAGATGATCTATGTGTAGGTTGCCTTTTGGAAACTTTATTCTTCACCACAGTCAGACTTAATCATGATTGGTCAAACTTAGGAAATGAGAGTTAGGCCGTATCATCTATAGGCCAGGTCACTTACCACCCAAGTTTAATTAAATCTTAGCTGTCTGAGGGTGCATGTTATCTTAAAAGAGATTATTAGAAAAGGAAAATAATCCTATAAATAAATTACTGTAAAGATTGGTAAATAACTGTATAAATATACTGTTATAGTAAAATATAGCTGAGAACAGTGGTTCTCTAAGTATGGTCCTCAAACCAACAGCACCAGCATCACAAGGGAACTTGACAGAAATGAAAACACTTGGACTCTGTCTCACGCTTCTTTAATCCAAAACACTAGGGGTAGAGCCCAGCAACCTACCTTTAATGAGGAGCATTGCAGAGGAAGTTATGTCCCTAAATTCTAAACAGAGGCTTATTTATCCCAGGCTATTTCCACATAGAAATTAATTTAACCTATAGTTCATTGGAAACTTAAGCTAACTCTAATATTCTAGTCCTTGATCATACCCATTGATTAAAATTTTATAGTTATTTTCTCTACTACAATATTTAGCAACTCATTGATATTAATATTTAGAATATCATCTGACTTGGAATCAGTGGCTTAATTGTGATTACACTAATAGAAAAATATTTTAAATAGCAAGAATATAAGACAGGTGCTTTAATGTTTTTAGGTACCTAAGCCACAGCTAGCATATTGATTTTTATTAATACATATCTGTCAGGTTTTATATCAAAATAAAAGATAATGTCAAAATTGTACAGTATCAGATTAACTATTCAGGGAATACTTAGGGTCTGGTATGACTTGAGAATAGAATATGAAATCTTTGTTTTTAGAAGTCTCCTGGGGAGTTGAGGTGGAGAACTGCAGGGCAGGATAATAGTCTCACTTCTCTTGGGGGTTTAAATTCTTCTGAGAAGCTGAAAACTGGTGTAGAGACCTCCTGACGCTTCTGTCTTCCCTCCATCCTTCTCTTCTAATTGCCCTTGGCCAAGCCCATAACCACTGGGGCATAAAAATATTCCCACCCCCTCCTAGAATGAATGGTTTCTAAGTTGTAGGTAACTGTGTTCTGAACTTCACAGTGCTGGAGCAGAAAATTGCAGAAGGTGGAAAGTGAAGGATGAAAAGGACTCATTCAGAGGCTGACAGCTGGTCAAAAGCAGAGATGAAACAGAGACAAGCTAGTCAGACTAGGGAGTGAAGAAAGTAGAGAATTAGGCAAGCAGTAACAAGGGAGTCAGAGTTGGTCAGGTAGGTCAGTAGCCAAGGGAAACGAAAAATGGGAAGGTCAAGGAGTGATTAGGGAGGGAGGAAACTACACCACTTCCTTTAAATTCCATCACAAGCTCTGTTCTCGCGATTCTAAGTTAGGTCAGTTACAAGACACTGGCAAGTTAATGAATATATACTTTAATTCGTGTACTAAACTTCATGATTCACCATACTACATGGTATGCAGTGCCTGGCGACTTTATACCCTCTTGTAGAATACAGTGTTTATCTTGAAGTACTTCATTTTGATCAGATCACCACCCTTCTTCCTATTCAGGAAGCAAATACAAGATGTCAGCTCACAAATTTGCCTAGAGGAAAAGCCACATTGGTTTTCTTTTTACCAGGTTATCAGTTGCAAGAGCGAGAAATCTTAATGGCATGGTCTGTCCTTCCTTACTCTGCGCATCCTGGACACCATGGAAGGAGTCCAGGCCATCAGGGCCGACCCTTCTCAGCCCTCAGTCAAAAGCATATAGACAAATGATAAGTGATAGATCAGATATCAAATGGCCAATCTTATCTAACTACCTTAATAACTAAAACAAGGGGCATTTAGTTCTTTTAGTCACTAAGACCACAAAATCAGATCATTCATTCTGGATGTGATGGATGGGCTCTGTGATTCCCTAACTCGGTTTAAAAACAAGTAGTAGGAAACACATAACATAAAACGTACCATATTAACCATTTTTAAATGTACATTTAAATATTAAAAAACATTTTTTAGTAAAAATAAAACCCAAATAGTTACAACGTGTAGACATAAGCCAATCCTAGATCATTAAAGTTGAAATCAGCCTCAGATACGACCCTTACAGTCCTTACGGGTCCAGATCCAGACACGGAAAAAGATCCAGAAACGTTAAATGCTTTGCCCAAAGGTCACACAAACAGGGACAAAAATTGAAACTAGACCCAAGGCTCCTCATTCGCAGGCCAGTCCTCTTTCCTTTTTAGTCAACTTGAGTCAGGACAGCACAAAATGAAGCAACACGGCAATTATCTGATAAATTTGATGGATATGTATGGACAAACAGGGATAATTATGGCCAGGAAATCCAATTTAGGTCCTCAATTACCTAGATTGTCTACATTTACTAAATAAAGCTGGATAATGGCCAAAAATGTACTCTACATTGTGTTGTGTACCCACAGCCTGAGAAGCACTTCATTGTGTTTGTGAGATTAATAGGAACACACACACCACTAAGCTAACTATAATGTACAAATGTGAATGGACGCATCTTCCATCAATGAACAGATCTGAAAGTTACCCCAATTTCTTTTATTGGTAAGTTGAGTGAAAATGCTATACGAACTAAATGCATACACATTATAGAATTTCTCTAAAGAAAGCAATCACGCTGCTTCTGTCCAGATCCTTTGTTTCATCAAGACTATTATTCCTCCAAATGAATCAACTATAATTACGTCCAAGTTGTAAGATGAAAGATTACAAAAGCCTCAATAAATCTAGGTCATTCTTGACTTCATGCTAAAAAGTATATAGGTCCCCGTTTTAAACTTAAGATAAACGTCACACTTAGGATGTTTGGTCATGGATGGGAAGCATTTGAGGAAAGGGGCTTTCAATCAATGCCTGTAAAAACTTTCCTGCAAGATGGCATGTTTTAGGATAAGAATTCTGCCATTCAAATATAGAGTGATTTATTTGCCTGTGCAAAGTCAACAAGAAAAAACACATTACAAAAGTAAGATGTTTCTCTCTGATTTTAAAAATAAATAGAACTTTTTGTGCCGACATCAGGAACACAAATGACTGTGCATCATGATTAGAGGCTGAGAAGATAAGCCAGGAGAAAGATGAATCAAAAAGCAAGATACAAGGTGGTGCAGTGCAAATGCTATTGGATTGGGAATCACGAAACTGGGTTTTACTTCTCCATTTGGCAGGAACCAGCTAGGTTATATTAGACAATTCACCTTCTCTCTGGACTTTAGTTCCCTTATCGCTAAAATGAGAAGGTTGACTAGATGAGTTTCCAGTTTTACCTCTCTGTGACTTTTAACCAGGGATTAGCAAATTAAGGATGATGGGCCAAATATAGACCACCACCTGTTTTTGTAAATAAAGTTTGATTAGAACACAGCCATGCTCCTTCATTTACATATTGCCTATGGCAGTTTGCATGCTACAAAAGCAGAGCTGGATAATTGCAACAGAGATGGTATGGCCCACAAGCCCAAAATACTTAACTAATCTGGCCCTTTACGTAAAGTTTGCTGATCCTTGCTCTAAGCTATTGATGGTGTTTCTGTCAAAAGAGGATATCTTGGCAGCACTGCTAAACCAAATCCATATTTTAATGGATTGTACCAATTTTATAGGATGGATTTTCATTCATCTTCTGCCTAAGGCCATATTGAGTAACACATCTTCTTTTTTAAAGATTTATTTTATCATTTATTGATTTATTTATTTTTGGCTGTGTCGGGTCTTAGTTGCGACATGTGGGGTCTTTGTTGAGGCATGCAGGATCTTTTGTTGCTGCACGCATGCTCTTCATTGCGGTGCACGGGCTTCTCTCTAGTTGTGACGTGCGGGTTTTTTCTTCTTTCTCTCTCTAGCTGTGGCGTGCGGGTTCCAGAGCATTTGGGCTCTGTAGTTTGCAGCACACGGGGTCTAATTGAGGCGCACAAGCTCAGAAGTTGTGGCACGCGGGCCACAGAACTAACTAACTCAGAAGTTAGTTGCCCCGCAGAGTGTGGGATCTTAGTTCCCTGACCAGGGATCGAACCCCAGTCCCCTACATTGCAAGGTGGATTCTTTACCACTGGACCACCAGGGAAGTCCCTGAGTAACACATCTTGTGTGATGATATTCTGTTTTCCTTTTATAGTCTGGCCATTGGATACACTGGTCCTTCACTATAACTTCAATACCTAAGCGACAATTAATAGGGGCATTGTCTGAAGGCTTTGATATTGGTAGGGTTGATGGAGGTGATTAAAATTTTATTCAAAACTGGCCAGTTCCCCAGTTCCAGGGTCAGGAAGAAGTCCTTCCCCATCAAAGAAAGGATAGTAAATTAAGAGATTGATACTAAATGAGACAGAGAAGAGGAACAGTTGTTGAACCTCCATACAGTAAAAGGAAAAAAGAGAGTGTGCATCCAAGACAAAAGCAGCGTAACTCATGTAACTTTCATCTACTTGAGGAGCACAATTTATGTTGCAGCTGAAAATCGATACCCAAATTAGTAGGTAAAGAATTGCCTCAGACTCTGAAATTACCTACGTGCCTTAAAACTCCAGTGATGCAAAGGAAGGAAACTCATATATGCTACATATTATCCAATCTACTTTCTCACAAAACCTCACTATTAATGCGGAGGCCTCTCAGAGCCACAGCAAGAGAGGCCTCCAGTGCAGCCTTATCTATATACTGCACTTCTCAGTCATCCAAGGACCTGCCTGGCTCTTCATGCAGACTCATATCAGAACGCACAACCTTCCTCAATAATCTTTCTGCTCCCTGCCATACTAAGACCCTAGAAAATACTTCCCCTGGAAAATTCAAGCAGCTGGTAAGGAAATCCAAGAGTCAAATCTCCACTAAACTATCAATTGTAGAATTTCTTAAGAAAGTAGTAGGAACTGCACACAGCCTTAAAACATACTGGATTGCTGGTACTTATGGAGCCAACATGATGAAGCGGAATAAAAGTGGGATTTGGGGGTCACTCTGTATTTAGAATCTTGGTTCTGTCACTTTCTTAAGGTATGAAATTAGTTACCCAAAGCCTCTGAACCTTGATTCTAATCAATTAAATGGAGCCGAAAATGCCTCCCTTACAGGACTATTCAAATATCTTAGACCTGTATGCAGCTATTGTTGTCTTTTGAGTCATCACTGGTAACCAGATGCAAATATATTAGCTCATTTAATCCTCAAATATCTTTGTCATGAGTGGAATCATTAATTCCATTTTACAGAGAAGGAAACTAAAGGCTGGACAAATTGGCAACTATCACACAGCTATTAAATAATGTAATAGGCATTTGAGTCCAGGCCTTTAGTCCAAAGCCTATGTTATTCCCTCAAATCCACATTGCCTTCCAGTGATGATTTCTTCTACCAATGTCTACTCTGGTTCTAGGCTGTAATGATAACTGGGGTGGAGGGGTATGGAGCGCCTCAGCATCACCACTCAGAAATTATCTGCCTACCTACAATCCAAAAGGCTATGTTCCCAGGCACTAATTCCAGTTCTCCTTGCCTGCCATATGCTTTGGCCCAGGCACTAAGGCTGGACAACTGACTCAGCTACCTACCTAGTTTAGAGCTTTCCCCTGTATCTCAGGCCATTCAGCTGAGCCTATACAATCTACTTAGTTCCTGCTATTCATCATCTTCCCCCTTGCTCAGAACAAACCATGGGGCACATATCAACATCTCCCAACCCTTTGGTAGAGTCTGGCCATAACTAAGAGAATGTCCCAAGGTGCAGAGATGCCATCTCCATGGATGAGCTGTTGCCAGGGCTTCCCCCACTGATCAGATTCCATGCTCAGGGTGCAGCACCTACAGGAATCATGTCCATAATGAGACTTAGATCCCACAAGCATATTAAAGACCACAGACAGAGCCAGACTTGTTGAGCAGTCATCTCACTGCCTTTACTCCTTCTCTCCCTGACTATGCTGCTCACTTCCCCAGCCTGCCTCTCTCCAGTGTCTGGCTCAAGGTCTGGAGTGATCTGTCAGGAGCCAGGTGCTCTGAACAAGGAAATAGGTTGTGAACTCAGTAACCTAAGAGACACAGATAACTGACTTAGCCAAGGAACTTCTGCACATTTCGTCAGAGCAATCACCCACTCCAAACCCAGGCTCCTGTGTGCTCCTGACTAGAAAGAGAATTGAGAATCAAGAAGAGGAAGAACCGCTGAGTAGGGACCTTTAACAGAGTGTGATTTTATATGTGTTCTTTTGTTTGTCAAAGGGTATGTTTTCTTTGGCTAAACAAATAGGATATGAAAAATCTTTGCTTAAAAAAATTTGCATGTTTCCTCTACAAAGCATATTTCAATACTTCATTCGAGGATGTTCCTTTATAACTTAGTATAATTTGCTGCAGCTCATCATAAATGCCTCTAAAATCCCACAGGAAGGATGCAAAGGAGATGCTGGTAATTATGGAAAAAACTGTGAAGGGAAAAGATGAAGAGGTTTCTCTCCTTCCCTTCTTCTCACCAGCTTATTCTCTTTCCTTCTGTCTTTAAAGTATATATAGCAGCAGTAAGTCAAAAAATAGGAAAAGATCACCCATTGTTGGCTGTCAATTCTGCCTGCTCATATTAGAAGAAAGCTTTAAATTTGGATTATAAATCATAAATCTCCATAGCATAAAGCCTTAAATGAATTAAGAAACTTCCAGAGATGTGAAATATACAAATCTATTCCTTAAAATACTAAAAATTGGATTTTTCAATCATTCTCCTTCAAATGTACTACTTCTCTCATGAATATACTAATTTGTCTACCCTGCATTAGAGCCATTTGTAAACGTATCTAAAATATTAGACTGTTAGCTCTGAGTATAGAGTCCATGTCAGATATGGTATTTTTCCCCCAGTACCCAGTGCAGGGTCTAAAGTGGGGGGAAAAGATGAATATGACAGACTCTCAGTGCTCTAGAGATTTGTGTTTGCCCTTTCATGACAGAGGAATGTCATTTGAGAGTGGCTGTCCATCCAGGTACTATATTCTCAAGTATATCCTGGAAAAATTTAATTGTGTTAAGCGATTGAAATGTGCCTATTTGCTACATCAGCTAGAGTAATCCTAATACAATGAACATATAATTCAATTAACTAATTGGTTAATTAATTAATAGCTATGTGATATTAATATCAGATATTAAAAATTAATTTCTGATTATTTCAGTAAAGGAATGAAGATGGAATCACATTTACAACAAAGCTAATAAGGCTTATATTTTAGGGTCCCTCACTAGCCCAGCTCCCTTCTAAGATTCTGGAAAAGGCCTAAGTAACATGTTCACAGTTTCTGTAAATTTTTCAAAAGCAATTTTTGAAAAGACCCCCAAATTATAGAGGCCTCCGGATGCACAAAAACTGACTCTGTCCCTGGTTCAAGATAAAAGAGAGAATGGTGGTATATAATGCATAAAAAATGAAATTTGCATTTGTAATGCACAGAAAGTCGAGCTCTTCCACTAAAGTTGACTTTTATTAATTAGAATGTCACACAATCTAAAGTAGCCTGCAATTTACTGTCACATTTTCTCTTATTAGTTTTTCTATGATGCCTTATGTAGAAAGAATTGCCTCATTAATAACTCTGACCAATTGCTTTTGCAAGATGTTGATTATTTTTTTCCTTTGCATTTGACAAAGCTTAGAACTAGGGCCAAAATGTCTTTCTTGTAATAGTGTTACACTGGTTTTTAATAATGAGTCAACTATGAGAGGTTTAATCATTTTCAGTAAATTCATCTGCGGGCATAGATAAACCCTGCATGATACTCAAATTAACACACACACATTTACACACACACACTCCCACAACAATGAGTTTATGGAATGCTCAGAAAATGGAAAAAACTAATCAAATAATATTTGACTGAAGTCAGCTTTCATATATTTAATAATTTGGTGGCTGAGATTATAATCAGAGGGGAGAGATGGATTAAAAATGAAGCAATTTGTTCCTGAGAGTATGAGTTTGGGTTTTGAAAGTGAGTATACACAATGGAATATTTTGCCTTAATCCTCGGTTCTAAACACTTGTGTCCCGTATACTAAGAGAAGCTTTTCTATCTCTTGAATTTGTTAGTAGTCAATTTGATTTCCCTCTTCATCTCCACCTGGCTTCTTACAGACACTCTACAAGGAGGAAAATGTATATATTTTTTGCTTCCTTTAGATAGTGGCCTTAGTGATTTGTTAACATTTCATTAGTACACTCAATTCTGCTATCAGAATAAAAGGAAAAAATTAATTACCCTCTAGGAAAAAGTAATCTTGGAAGTTTTAAAAGCAACAATCTCATGATAATTAATTCAGGACAGCACAGCAGAAAACGAATCAAGCAACTAAAGATTAACACTTGGGTATTTATAAGACAGCATTCATGCAAATAGTTAAATGCCCATAATAAAAGTTGAAGATATCTCTATGTTATGAAGCAGAAGAGTTCCCATAAAATCCAGAAGTATTCATAGATGTATGCCGACTTCACATTTTAATGAAGAAGACTTTTTTCAGGAATTACACAGTGGTGGTGTGCTTTCCATACATAAGCAACACGGGCAGCAGCTGTAACTTGTTTTCATCCCCCCAAAACTCACTTTAACAGCTGAACATTAAAACATTGAACTTAGCAATGAGGAATCTCCATTTACTAAGTTACATTTCCAAGAAATTTCAAATAATTATAGAATAAATAATTTGAATCTCTCCGTGTGCATTTCATGAGTGAAGGCATATACGCATAAAGGTATATTTTTATTATAACTCCAGCATCATTATACAAAAGAAAAGAAAATATTCCCCCTATATCCAATTTAGGCTTCCTTTCTTTAAGCATAGGCTGTTTGATTATTCAATAATTTTCATCTCCAAGTTATCTCTGCTTTAACTCTTTAAAAGATACTTTTGACATATTAAGACTCCCTAATTTCACTGGCAGCTATCAGTTAAATAAAACATTTGATTGAGACCTTAAATGCAATTTAATAATTTTCCTAACCGTTTGTGAACAAGCCAGTTGAGGAACATTGACTGTAACACTTACAGGTGCTGGTATCTTCTCACAGTCCATGGCCTCCCCATCTCTGTAGCCCAGAGACATATCAACTGAAACAGCTAGACAGTGGTCAAGATTTCTTCACAGGCCCTCCTATCTAGAGTAGGCATTTGTTCTGTGTTCATGAACTTGATATATGGCTGTGGAATCAAAGACACACATTCATCATAAAAGAAGCTAGTCTTTGATCTATAAGTTCGCTGATAAGTACAAAGAAAAGAACACCCAAGAGAAGGAAGGGAAGAAAGATGGAGAGCTAGCAGTGGCTAGAACTGAACAAAGCATTACAGAGTACTACACAGGAGTTAGTTATTTAGCTCTGAGTTACAACCATGTTGTATTTTCATTCGCATACCCCTCTAACCCTTCCTTAGGGACCTACTACGTGACCTTACAGATAGTAGGTGCATAGTTAATATTCACCACCACTAGGGCACGCCAATCATCTACATCCTTCTCACTTGGGGAATGTGGTAACAAAAACGAATGTGGACCAGTGGTACCCACAGGGGAGACTCTCCTCTTCACTCTTCTGATTATCTCTCTCGGAGCCCCATCTTCCCTCTGCCCAGACTTTAGTATTCAGCATAGGCCCACTCAAATGTCTGGAAAAATGTATTTCTTTTCCAGCCCCTGAACAAAAACCAGCATTCATTTTTTTTTTTCCCCAAGATAGAATCACAAGAGAAATATGAAAGCTAACTGCACACAGTATAAATAAACATGGTGTGGGAACACGAGAGCAGAACACAGTGGCCTGACACAGATGAGAGACAATCCAGCATAACAAATAGTAAGTTGTGCTCTGCCCATGGCATTTTCTGGCTCCGTCGATAATTATATAATACAACAGTTACTGATTTCTCAGCCCTGGATCAATAATGGGCTTCACATCTCCTAATACAGCTGGTCGCTGACCAAGGTGCTTGTTCAAACGAACCCCACCCCATTCATGGTAAAAATCGATTCTTGCATAACTGTTGTGTGCTTGGAACGTCAGCACCACAGCACGAGAGAAATGTGGAGTTTAACAGCACTGAAGAATTCACAATTTCATAACTGCCCCACAAGCCCATACAGCTCAACATGGGTTGAGGAAAGTCCTCAATCCTAAAGATACAATACAATGGGACCTTCCAGCAAATTAACAGCAGCCACAAATACGTGGCACACTCATAGGCCCAAAGCACACTGTCGCTGGATGCCAGAAGTTTCATCTGTCCTATGATGAACATATCTCATATATTCTAACAGATGAGCTGATACTGTAGCATTCTATATGCTTAAGACCGCTGGCTGGTAATGCCACAATATTTGGGATGAACCCTCTGACTCTGGTCCAAACATATTTCATCACATCCCATAGGGCATCAGAAGGTGATCACTTCACATCATAAAAAGTAGTTTTCAAAATGTACAGAGGCTCCCTGTCTTTGTGCATAGGGGCACATTTTCAAGCATAGATATTCTCTGAAAAGCAACACCAGTGTGTGTACTAGACACACAAAAAGAGGAGATCTACAAATCAACATTTTAATTTAATCAACACAGATAGTCAAACTTGACAATACAGATGTCAAAGGAAATATTAAAAAAATCAAATTACCCAGTTTGGTTGTCTGCCTTGATTTAGTAAACTAGACAATGGTCCTAACTCTTTTTTACTAGTAAAGTCCTGGAGTGGTAGTACATGAATGAGGGCAAAGAAATAATTTATTTCTTAGCTTCTATTGCATTCTCCTCTACAGGGCCTCCTGGCATGAAAATGCCAGAGGAATGCCTCACAGACATTAAGAGCCTTCATTTTGCAGTCAAAAAAAATTAAATGAAATCCCGAGAGAATGCGTGAGTTGTCCAAGGTCAGCAGCATCCTCGATGTCTCATAAGCATGGGACTCAATGTGCTACCCACTGTGTCAAATCTCCTATTACACTGACAAATCTATTTACAGGCTAGAGCCATGCCCCTAAATTACCCTCCCCTACCCCTCCTCATACCATTTTTTTTTTTTAATTTCCTCATTTTACTTATGAAATACAACTAAGAAAAGACGAGCCTGATAAATGTATTTGCAATACGGTGTTATCAGGACAGCATCTTCTGATTCTTCTCTCTCCTTCCCCTCCCCTATCCAATAACATTTTTACCTGTAGGTGTGTCCTAACTTAGTTAATAGCAACTCAATTCTTTGAGTTGCTCAAACCAAAATCTTTGGACTTACTCTCACTGTTTTATTTAACTATGTTATGCTCAAATCTTTGGAGGCACTCGACTCCTTTTTTGACTTTATGCCTTATACCCAATCCGTCATGAAATACTGCCAGCTCTACCTTCAGCATGTGTCCAGAATCTAGCCATTTATCATCACTTTCACTGCTACTACTTTGGTCCAAGTTACCATCATATCTCACCTGTATTACTGCCACAGCTTCCCAACTACATCTACCGCAGGGTGTCATTGCTTCTGCCTTTGCCATGCCCATCCTCACCCTCAGGTTACTCTCATAATAACAGCCAAGATCATCCCTCTAAAGCCTAACTATGAATAAGCCACTTTTCGGCCTAAAACCTTTCAGTGGCCCTGCATCTCACCGGAAAGAAATTAGGTCCTGACGATGGTCTGTAAGAATCTACACAATCCATCCATTTCTCTGTCTTCTCTTTACCCCCCTGCTCACTCTGCACCCTCTACTCTGGCTTCCTGTTCCTTGAATACCCCAGGCATGCTCTGGGCTTAGTGTTTTACAGCTTTTCCTTCTCCCTGGACCAATTTGCCCTCAGATAGTTTGCTCCCACACCTCCCTCAAGATTCTGCCTAAGTGTCATCTTCCCTTACCATCCTTTGAAAAAATGACACTTCCCCTCTCCCCCCACCCCAGCATTTCCTAATTTTCCTTCCCTAACTTTCCTCAATACAGTTAACTTCTAATGTACCGTGTAACTTACGTTTTCTTTTGTGTATTTTCTGTCCTCCCTGATCAGAATATCAGCTCCAAGAACTGAGGAGCTGAGGGCAGGGGGTAGAAATGAAGAGCTTTGTTTTGTTCACTATTCAACCATAGAAGGTAGTATGATAGCACATAGCAAGCATTTGGTTACTACTGATCAGTTAATTAGTAAATGATAAGACAAATATCAGGCTGAAGGGTAAGGAGCAGAGGGGACAATTCTGGGCAAAGGAACTTGCTTTGTATCCTGCTTGTCATCCCCAGAGGCATCTTCTTTCTCTGACAATACAGGAGGTTGGTTCAAGGTACGTAAGTCTTCTAGGTAATCAGGCTTCTGTTTTAAAAGAAATGTTGGAGATGACCCGACACTAAGTAATGTTCTTAGGCAGAAAAAACAACTGAAGAATGGAAATGCTGCTGTTTTTTCTATACCTGCTTCTATAATTACTCGGTACTATGTGGCTCCCACCCAGAAGGCCTGAGTCAGGAGCCAAGAGTTCCTTTCTCTGCTCTAGAGACATAAGTCGGCAGAACTCAGGGAATGAGGAGAAAGTGCAAGGGAGATAATATGTGATGCTTTCCCTTCCTGTCTCCTCTTCGTGATTCCCTCAACGTCTGAGGCCTTCACTTCCCTCGCTTCTTCCCCTCTTGCCATTTGCTACCTCTGTGTCTAGGAATGGGCAGGCAGTGCACGAAATAGATTAGAGGATCCTTTACGCTGGGAATCGGGATTTTATAAGGCAATTTCAGGTTTTACTAAAGTGTTCAGAGGCATCTGAAGTTTTCACAAATCCCCAGTAAGAATGGAAAATTCAAAGAATTTATGACACAAGTGCACCGTCCGAGACGCAATCTGCTGCTGCTGTGCTATTACACAGGTCAGAGAGCAGGGAGGGACCCATCACCACGGCTGGTCAACTGGGCAGAGAAGGAACCAAGAATGGGACCTTAACTCTGTTCAACTGCCCGGCCAGGACGGCTCCCTTTATGTATACACCCTCAGTCTGCTTGCACAAAAGGGGAATGCTAGAACAACTCTAGCTTATCTTTTATATTCTCTTCTTTAGGTATGTACTTCAGCACCACATCAAACAGAGCAACTGTAGAAAGAAACGATATACAGTCAGCAAAGATGTTTAGATTTCAGTGCACTTTTACTTGCTTCCTTAGACAAACAGTATGAGCTATATCCGACCCAAGCAACTCCGTACAAACTTGAATTACAACATGCAGAAACCCTAGCATGTAAAAAAAGTTCAATGTAAATTAAAAAGTAACCGTTCCCTGGGAAGAAGATAGGCTGATGTGAACTGTGAATCTTTTTTCAAGAAAATCTACAAATGAAGACATTGTTAAGGAACTTGACAAACAATAAATAGTAATACTAATACAAATCAAGACACCTTCTTAATCAGAGTTGATATATGCAACTCAAAAAAATGGTCATTCAGGGATTTCTCTATCTCACTGACAGGGCAAAGAAGGCATAGTTGAGCAAAACAGTCAAACGTAACTTCTGACTCGGGGTGAATCATCTTGACAAGATAAAAGAGACAATCTTAAAGCTAAACAGAAGGACCATCATCTTATTTTACTGGTTTCCCAGGCCACTGGGCATGACCTATATTTTCAAAGTTCTGCCTCTGTTAAAGACTCCAGTGCTCAAGCAGAAAGGCAAATCTACTCTCATTCCTAGATTCACCGTGAAAGAGCCTATCAAAATAGAGATCAGCAATCTTTTCTCCTGAATTTTGGGAAAGTGCTGCCACTCTTCCCAGAGCAAAGTTCTGGAGAAAAAGAGAATCCTCCCCTTGCACTTGGCTTAAACTGGACAGGCTCTTCACCCTGAATATCATCAAATCTTGACTCTAACTGGGGCAGGAAGGTTGGCTGAAAAAGATTTTCTGCCTTTGAACAGAAAGATTGTCTGACGCTAGAACAGTCTGTAGAACTTCCCAGTTAAGTTCAAATTGACCTTCTTGAGGCCTAAGGAATGTCTCATTGTCAGGTAGAAGTGGTTCTGGCAAACAAGTAGACTAGTCAATGGTCACGTGGTCTATGTTCAGCATCACTTTATATACTCTGATATTTGAAAACTTTTCTAACACCAGGTTAAGGAATTCTATCCTCATATCCCATTTCCTTCATTGCAATTACAATAATTGTAATTGATTGTGTGACTAAATCTCTGTTCACTGCCTTACCCAAGGCACTTAGAAAAATGCCTAGCAAATAAAATTCATTATAAAAATAATCAATGGATGGATGAATGGAGGATGGAGGCAGCTTCTCTTCACTCATCCCCTTATTCACAGTGATAATTGAGTTGCCATTTTAAGGATCTCTAATAAACTGAAAAGTTGCTGAGCTCAGTTTTGAAGCAAGATCGTTATCACCTACATCCTCAAATATGGAGATAAAATTTCCTTCCTCTGTCTGTGCTACCCCCTCCAGAACAACCTAGACTTATGGGTTTATTTATTATAATATATACCCTTCTGTGTTGGGAATGCTCACAGCAAGTCCCTGATGTTCAAATATAAGAAATTCCAATATTTTCTACTAAAATCATTTGGATGCCATGGTGGAATGGAACAAACATGCACCATGGTTTTCTTGAAAGCAGAGATTTGAATGTACCTTGCTCTTCTACACTTTATAATTAGTGGGGGATAGTACTTATTTTTGAGCCTCGGTTTCTCCATCTACAACTATGAGGACATCATCGTTAATGAATTGAGAAGATCAACTGAGATATTTAAGGAAAGGCTTAGCAAGTATTATAGACGCTTAATAATTCAAGTAACATCAGCAAGCCATACTAGGATTATGCCCTGTTACCGAAAGATGCCATCAGCTAGTATGTGGGTTTCATTTTCCACATTTGTAACTGGGTACCTATGTTATCCCTCTGGAACAACATCAAAATCAGGTAATTCCTGGAGCTCAAAAGTCATTCAAAGAGGAGGTTCAAGAAAGTCAAATCTAGGGGCTATGAAGGTCTTGAGTTCACGCTGTTGAAGGGGAGTATCAAAGGGCAGCAGAGGGCTTCCCCGGTGGCGCAGTGGTTGAGAGTCCGCCTGCCGATGTAGAGGACACGGGTTCGTGCCTCGGTCCGGGAAGATCCCACATGCCACAGAGCGGCTGGGCCCATAAGCCATGGCCGCTGAGCCTGCGCGTCCGGAGCCTGTGCTCCGCAACGGGAGAGGCCACAACAGTGAGAGGCCCGCATACCGAAAAAAAAAAAAAAAAAAGAGCAGCAGAGACGGACTCTGGCTGTAGGCACCAGTAACAGGAGGTATGTCCCAGCAAAACAAAATTCAAAGTCCCACACACCATACATGCCCAAAATTCAACTAAATGATGCAACGTTAATTGAAATGCTTAAGAGAGGAGGCCGTGAAATAAGACACTGAAGATTAGATTTTGGCTCCACCATTTATTGGCTGCGTAGTGTTGGGCAAGTCACATAACTAACCTGAACCGAACTTCTTCATCAGAAAAGACACAGGGAATAATCATGGCTGTTTTGCTGTGTCGTGTGAGGAGTAAATAACAGGGCAAGTCCCTACCTACGGAAGGCACTCAATAAAGATCTAAAATTACATTAATTCTTATTCTATATTGTGAAGGCTTGACCTGAGAGTGTGTCTGAGAGCATGCAGTTGATCAATATACCAGTTTGTATGTATTGTTTAAATCCTCTTCATGTAGGGGAGCCTGTTTTAAAAACTAAACACTTGACTTTGCACCGTAAGACTGGGATCTCTGATACAGATGAAGCAGCCCAGAAAAAGTATGACAAATGTTGATGATCCGGGTGCCTCCATGGGTAGCCAGGATGTTTAGTGCCTGGAAGGTACCAGAATCACACATCAATATCAGTGCGCTATCTTTAAAGGGTTGCTTAGCAGCCTCTTTCCTGGAGAATTTGTTCGGGAGGTGTGGGAGACCTCACAAGTTATGTATATTGAACACCTAAAAGAGAAAATGTTACTGTAACAGTTTAACAAAACGACAAAATCAAACGCAAAATAATGTGTAATAACATAGTGCTTTTTGCCACGATAAAGTGTGACCTAGAGTTGATATTTTCCTTAATTTTATTCTTGTTTATACAAATATTAGCTCAAGATTAGAAAAATGTGGTTACCTTTTACAGACTCTGTTAGAAGAAGATCAAAGAGAGAGTTTTACATATCCAAATAAGAAACAAAATAAACAGTGAAGCACCTTGTTAACCACCCTGAAATGAGCACGATCCTAGATAACCAAAAATCAGTTCACATTTGGTTCTGTAAAGGCTGTACGTATGCTTACAAATATATTTATATTTGTATATTTTTATTTAATAAGATTTAGATGAGATTAAATGTTATAAATTTAAAATACACTATATGTAATCATATTTAATATTTGAGATAACATTCATAATATTGAAATATATGTTCTATGTTCACAATATTATACTATTGTACTGCAGTAGATTAAATTAAGCACATTTAATACCCTGAGAACGCACAGCTCTTCACTCATACAATGGAGGAAGGTCTGATTGTCGTTTTGTCCCACTCTTCATTCCTTCCATCTCCTTATTCTATATATGTCTGAAGAATGCATTTCTCAGACATTTATAAAGAGCCATCTTACAACCATGCTTATTTCTAAACACGCTGCTTCACACCTTCTGTGGGACAGGTTAATGATTATCTTTGGTTTTAGATGCCATCTGTTACAGCTTCTTCTGGGCCAGAGATCCTGTTTATGTCAACATATTACTTAATTAAGCAAACTAGGTGAAGACAGTGATGAGGTTTTGAAAATGACATGGATGTTCACATAAATTATATATTTCAGTATGATGCTTTATTTGAAAGAATGCAGAAGAGCTGGGGTAGGGAGCAGTATAGGGGGAGAGGAGCTACAGATAACAGGAGACCAGCGAGGCCCCCCAGAGAGGTGAGATGGAAAGTGATGTAGTACACAGGTTGAGGAACTGGCTTTAGGTCCAAGAACTTACATCACTTCCTCTGACAGCAAAGGAAAAAAGGAAAGAAGAGGAGAAGTCTAATTGACCAAATACAATAGTGTCTACTATGTGACAGGCCACTAGGAAAAAAGTACCTCAATATCTCTGTGCAGCTAGAGTAGTTTCTAAAAGCCCACATTCACTTGACACTGAACTTGACTTCAGAATACTTTGTCTCACTCCTGAGATATTGTTTTTCATTTAATTAATGACTCCATGATGCCCTTGCATATTTAATAAAGACAAGACTCCAAGTTAGAGCACTTCTCACATATCCCCTTAAATCGTTTTTGTAAAATTATACTCACAAAATATGATTTCATCTCAACTGGCAAAATTTGCTAAAATTAGCAGATAATTCAAATAACGCTTTTTGTTTGTAAATTCACAACTCCCTTGGATTTTCTGTAATTCTAATTATATGCAGGGATAGACCAACCAGCGTTAATGTAGAAAACCCCTGGGTTTGCTATAATTCTAATAATGTTAAAAGGATAGATTTAAACCACTATTATGATCAGGTGTTAAGCCTAACTATTCACAAAAATCACACCTTCCATATATGACAAGACTCCTCTTGGCTCAAAACAGGCTTCTAGGGCTTCCCTGGTGGCGCAGTGGTTGAGAGTCCGCCTGCCAATGCAGGGGACACGGGTTCGTGCCCCGGTCCGGGGGGATCCCACGTGTCGCGGAGCGGCTGGGCCCGTGAGCCGTGGCCGCTGGGCCTGTGCGTCCGGAGCCTGTGCTCTGCAACGGGAGAGGCCACGGCAGGGAGAGGCCCGCGTACCACAAAAAAAAAAAAAAAACAGGCTTCTAAATATGACTTCTTCAAAAAGCCCAGTATGTTAAATAATGCTTAATTCAGCAAAATGTTTCTGGTATAAAAACATTTATGGAAATTATCGTAATTATAATAATTTGGGGGATACTTACAGCTCTATAAAAACTGCCATCGGACCGTTGGCCTAAGTAACCCCTGAGAGCAACATATCATGGGCATCGGTAGATGTAAAAACAATGTATTAAGGTTGTGAGTCATGAATGGTGAAACTTCCCTCTTTGGAAATTTTAGTAAAAATGTGTTGTGAATAAAGTCTATAAAGAACGAGGAAAGTGGTCTTGTACATAGTAATTGGAAAGCATCATTTTTAATAAGCTGGAAAAATAGAATAAATACCTGCACTGCCATTCTACTGGGTGGAATTCCTAAGATCTGGAACTACTGCTGACAACCATGAGGTCCCTAAGAAATGGATTACGAGATGGGAGGGAAGAGGAACTAAGTAGCCAGAATGGGCTCTACTCCATCCTAATCACCTTTTTTATTACCCCACAAGCAATTTCTGGGATTCTAATATATAGGATGATTATATGTCTTAGCTTGGCTTGGACAGTACTAGTTTATACCTATGGTCCCAGTGTAATTACTGATAAAGTTCCCTTTTGTTCTCAGAAGTGCCTTGGCTTGAATGATAAACTATATGGTCACTCTACCAGTAAGCCATCAGACAAATGACTGACCACCCTTCAGAGTATTCTGACATTAAAAGGAATGGATCGCTTTGTTATCTGTTGCTGTCATTGCTATTATTTAATACCAAGGGAACAGTGTTGGTTTGATGCGGACAGAAATCAATAAAAAGCAATGCTATAAACCTTCAGGAGGGAGAATAGAACCTCATCGTGGGGAGAGGATTTTAGAAGCGAGTAGCATTTTAGATTCACTAAGACTCAGTTGATTGTCCGGACTCCATGACAATACTGTGACTTTGGTTTAGTATTTAACTAGTAAGTAAAATCTGTATCTACAGAATCCATAAGGCAATGGAAGACTCATGCCTCTGCCCTGATTCCTTTTACCTCTACAAAATGTAGGAATTGTTATTATTCAATTGTTCAATCCACAAACTTTCATTAGAAATGTATTACATTTTAGCCCTCTATTTGTCACTATGGCATTTAGAAGAGCCATGGTACTTGCCTTTAAACAGTTCATATTTTAATTGACGATTCAAGACCAAAGCAATCAACTGATAACTAAGTATAAAACTATGTGGCAGTAACTCTTACAAGTAATTTTAAAGGAACAGAATATTGAGCAAAGGCCTATTGAAGAATAAAGGCTTGAACTCAGGCCTAATGGATGCAGAGGGCTCCAAAAGATGGAGAGGAAAAGAATAACTGTGGGAATGAACATATGTACAGATGTCAGTGGCTAAAATTAAATTTGTTTTGAAAGAAAATTTTTTAAAAAATAGTTGACTAGATATGGTGGAGCCATTTTCCAGAAATGTTAGAAAATTTAGGTAGGAGGTAGGAGTATTTAGACTTGATGTAATATACGGTATCAATATTAAAATTCATCCAGTGTCTGCCATTTCCATTTTAGTAAAGGTTTTCCTACACTGCAATATGAGACCATGTCAACATGATGAAAGGTTCTAGAGAAGAAAAATATCCAGCCTCTTGTTACTTACAGTTCTCAAGAACAGCTGCAGTGACTAAGACAAAAAAAGAGTGGTCCAATAAACTATGCATTAATTTATGATTCAAATATTTCAGAAAATTTCTTTGAATAACCAAAGAAAGATCTGTCCTGAATCCAAACTCAAATCTCCCAATTCCTTTTCTCTTACTTCCCAAGACCAAGTACTTAGATGATAACTTCAGGATTCAAGTGTTTAGACCCTTTCAAATATGCAAAGGTTATCACTCTAATCCCGTCTTAACCTTCTCTCACCACTGCTTTCATCAAGACTCACTTGTTCCATGAAGGTATTTCCAAGTAAACCTCCCTGCCTCCACTCACTCAAATCACTCCTTTAAGATAACTGCCAACCCTTCCTTCCCAGATCCATGAATACTTAATTACTGCTATCCAGAAAATACTAATTGATGATAGGCATATTTTAGTATGTGAATGTGTCTTCTCTTTCCTCTTTTAGACTGTGATCACTACAAGGGCAGGAAACGATCTTCTATTTTCTTGCAACCATCATTATGTATTATTATTTACCATTTAATGAGAAACAATAGTTCAATGTAGAAGAATATGAATCAGTTTCTCACAGCTGAAAGCAGACAATGACCACAAAAAATAGAAGCATTAGTACAGCCAAAGGGATTAAAAATAAGAAAACTAACTATATGTAAAATTTTGAATCGAAAAATAGTAAGAGAAAATAGACTCTCTAAATAAATGGGCAGGCTTGAGATCTGTGACGACTCAACAATGACTAAAATACTAAATTCTTCCTTTTTTGCAGTAAACCAAAGAGCAGTGGACAATTAGGAAGTAATGGAGACACTGCTAAAATAACTATTGATGCAAGGCTGTTAAGAAAACACTCAGAACTACTGAACATTTACAAATAAGGAGTCCCCTGGTAGAATTATTGAACATAGTGTAATGGGACAAACTAGGGGTCATAATCAGATTTTTGAAAGTGAAATTCGAGGGCAAAGGGAAAGCAGAATGTTGTAACATTTTGGAAACAGAATTACTGAACCAGTCTACCAAAGAAATAGTGGATGAGTGCCAGCCCTATGTAAAACTATTAAATAGTCCAAACTTGTTTCCAGGACCACCTTCAAGTCCTTTCCATGGCCATCCTTTATCCACTGCTCCTTTGTCCTGACTCAACACCCTGACCAGTGCTTTGCAGCTGTCCTGGCTAACCAGGTTACCAAAGGTAACTTCCTCTCCAGGCTTATCATTCTTTGCCCAGACCTCTGTTTTCTGCTAAGATAAAAGCTAGGTATGTTGTTAAACTTATCAATGAAGGTTAACGTAGTTTACGCATATGTGGTCAGTTAATTTATGACAAAGGAGACAAGAATATACAATGGGGAAAGGACAGTTTTCAATAAATGGTGTTGAGGACATCAGCATATGTATTAGTACCCCAGAATTTGCTAGACAGCTACATGCAAAATAATGAGCACAATATATATATATATCATATACAAATACACCAAAAACAAAAATTACCTGAAAATTAATTAAACACTTAAATGTAAGACCTGAAACCATAAAACTCCTAGAAGAAAACATAGGTGGTAAGTTCCTTGACATTGGCCTTAGTGATGTGTTTTTGTAAATCTGACTCCAAAGAAAAGTCCAACCAAGAATAAACCAATGGGGCTACATCAAACAAAAAAGCTTCTGAAAACTGAAGGAAACAATCAACAAAATGAAAAGGCAACCTACTGCATGGCAGAAGATATCTCCAAATCACATATCCAATAAGGAGTTAATACCCAAAATATATAAAGAACTCATAAAACTCTATAACCAAAAGAGATGTGATTAAAAAATGGGCAGGGGATCTGAATAGACACTTTTCCAAAGATGACATACATATAGCCAACAAGCATATGAAAGGATGCTCAACATCACTCATCATCAGGGAATTGCTAATCAAAACTACAATGAGATATCACCTCGCACCTGTCAGAGTGGCTATCATCAAAATAGCAACAAATAACAAATGTTGGCAAGAATGTAGAGAAAAGGGAGCCCTCATGCATTGTTGGTGGGAATGTAAATTGGTGGAGCCACTATGAAAAGCAGTATGGAAGTTCCTTAAAAAATTAAAAATAGAACTACCATATGATCCAGCAATTCCACTTCTGGGTATTTTTCCAAAGAAAACGAAAACACTAGTTCAAAGAGATATATGCATCCCTAGGTTCACTGCAGCATTACTTACAATAGCCAAGATATGGAAGCAACCTCTGTGTCCATCTACGGATGAACGGAAAAAGAAGATGTGGTATATACACAGAACGGAATATTAGCCCCCAAAAAAAGAATGAAACCTTGTCACTTGTGACAACATGGATACCTAGAGGGTATTAAGCCAAGTGAAATAAGTCAGACAGAGAAATACCACACTATTTCACTTATATGTGGAATTTAAAATACAAAACACACAAGATAAAGCAAAACCCAGACTCAGATACAGAGAACAGATTCATGGCTGCCAAAGGGGAAGAGGGTTGGTGGGGGGGTGAGGGGTAGGTAAAATGGGTAAAGGAGATCAAAAGATACAAACTTCCATTTATAAGATAAATAAGTCATAGGGAAGTAATGTATAGCCCACATAATACAGTCAATCATGCTATATTAATGTTGTAGGGTGACAGATGGTAACTATACTTACTGTAGTGATCATTTCTCAAGGTGTGTAAGCGTTGAATCACTATGCTGTACACATGAAACTAACATAATATTGTATGTGAATTATACTTCGATAAGAAAAGGTTAACCTAGTTTAATTCAGTATTCTGTTTAGTGGCTCTACATGTCAGGCACTGTGGAAGAGGCAGAGCCGTATACCGGAGAAGCACAGTCCTCTCAGCATTATACAGCTGCACGGGGGGTGTGCTCACATTTAATACAGGCTCCTGAGAAAGTGGTTTAAATTATTCTACCATAATTCAAGGTTTTTGCTACAGATTACTGACACTGCGCCCAAAATGGCTACTGTTATATAGTCTGGCCTAATAAGGTTTGATTCTGTTTTCTTTTTGGCAAGATGCTTAGTCTCATCGCAGATCCCACCTATCGTCCTTTCCCTATTCCTTGCTCTTCACAAGCCTCCCTAATTGCTCCATAGCTTGCTGGTCTTACACTCACTGTTGATTTATTTTTATCATCTATGCTATGTCATTATGCTATGACCCTGGGTAAAAGAAGTAAGTCAGAAAGAGAAAAGCAAATACCATATGCTAACACATATATATGGAATATAGAAAAAAAAATGGGTCTGAAGAACCTAGGGGCAGGACAGGAATAAAGACACAGATGTAGAGAATGGACTTGAGGACACTGGGAGGGGGAAGGGTAAGCTGGGACGAAGTGAGAGAGTAGCATGGACGTATATATACACTACCAGATGTAAAACAGATAGCTAGTGGGAAGCAGCGGCGTAGCACAGGGAGATCAGCTCAGTGCTTTGTGACCACCTAGAGGGGTGGGATAGGGAGGGTGGGAGGGAGACGCAAGAGGGAGAGGATATGGGAACATATGTATATGTATAGCTGATTCACTTTGTTATACAGCAAAAACTAACACACCATCGTAAAGCAATGATACTCCAATAAAGATGTTAAAGGAAAAAAGAAAAAAAATAAAACAGTAAAGACAGCTATGAGCTACACATTAAAATGACCAACACCAGTTTTCGTGACACCCACTTGCCACAACACGATTTTTCTAGGCAAAAGTCCAAGCTTCTTCAAAAATGACCAAAAGTCGTTCTGAATATGGGAGATGGACCGATGGCAAAGTGAACACTTAAAAAGGAAGCTTTTCATGACAAAGTTAGGCAAACAGCTAAAATGGAAAGATAGATTTAAGTGGGAAAAATTTTTGAATAGTAGTATAACAGATACAAAGCTCCTGTAGAACTAGAAACAGCATCATCAAGCTGTTTGAAGACGATTTTTTGGTTGTCCTTTGAACTTGGGAAAACTCATATGCAAAGTAAAAGATGATTCTTCAGAGAAACAAAATGCATAGTTATTCTCTACTTCAAAATAGATGTACTCGCTCAAAGGACAACTTCATTCTAAGGCAATCAACTAAGCAAAAGGTTTCACTACATTTCAGCTCTATGGACAAGCTACAAGAGAAAATTGAAAAGCATGGTCCCTTCCCTCCAGTAACTTACAGTACATTCAACAAACTTTTGCTGTGGCAAACCGATGCACAAGTAATTCACTGTAGAACTGTATTGACTATATATACTATAGATGCAGGGAAGAGATAAGCATAGTTCCATTAATAGATCAGTTTTTACTCTATATGTGTAAAATGGATAAATGAACAGATTATGCTACTGGGATCAGTTTGAGGGGTGGGGAGACTCTGAGGAACTAGAGCTAATGGAGGAGTGTATTCCACGTTCAAGAAGGTGCCAGAGCTGAGGCCACAGGCAGGAATGGGAATGGGAGAGGGAAGGTGTACTTATAAGTGGCCAAGGTAACAGAACAATTTCAAATGGAGGGAAAGGTTGGAGGGCGTGAAGAGCACATGCACATTTCTTATAATCATCTGTTTACTCTCTAAAAAAGAAATCCTGAGGACAAATTTATTTTACTATAGTAATAATTAAATTATTCCGGGGTAATAGTTTCACAAGCTTAACAATATGAATACCCAAAATAACAGCAGGAAAAATAATATGACTATAATTGACTCAGCCATATTTTATATTAATGTTTATTCCTTCACTTCCTTGATCCCATCACTCTTTTTCCTTCTTTTTACTCCTCTTAGTCTCATCAGCTTTTGTCTCGTTGGTTCACACACTCTTGGTTCACACCTCCAAGTTTCTCTTTGAACTCCAGATTCTTAACCACCATCTACCTATTTGCTGAGATTTTTCTGATTTCAACCTTCTCTGATCTGCGGATCCTTCACTCATTAATGGCCAAAATGCATAGCTTCAATATTTTAACTATGCAACATTCACGCAGAATGCTGGCCTAGGAAATAGGCAGGTGTTCCACACCTGTATTGAGTACTGTAAGCTGTATGTTGGTCTCTTTTCTTCTGCCATTATAATGGAGTCCTAAAGTGCCATTTGACCTACATATGGTTGGTGACAGCCTAGAAGATACCAATGATTCTCCAATGCCACGTACTCACATACTAGTTTAAAAAAAAAAAAAGACATCGAGAAATATACTGCAGTGTTACCTGTATCTTTATTAACGTTAGCCTCATCCATGATTTACATAACAATCCACTACCCATTCAGAACCTGTTTACATTGCCAATCTTTTTGCCTTTGGATATAACAAATTTCTTCAGTCCGCTTCTTGATGATTAAAGAAGCTCTGTGGTGGTATGGAAAAGGAACAGAACTTGAAGTCAGAAAAACCCATGCTTGAATCTTCACCTTCCACTGTTTTACGAACTTAGGAAAGCCATTCAGATTACCTTACCCTGTGTCATCTGTAAACCTACTAGAACAAAAAAATTGCTGTACTTTTACCTTGTAATTGTAGTATCAAATGAGATAAGAGCATTAGAGCAGTCAAAAATTTTGATCAACACATTTGTGTTTCTTCTAAGCTTTGATACTTGCTACCTAATTTGTAGTCTATCCTCATTGGCCTTCTCTAAATATTTTATAGATTTTTGTCTGTTTTTCTTTCAAGATGCAATGACCAAACAGACTTCAATGCCCAGAAGAGAGCCTGACACATACTGGGCACTCAATTAGCATTGTTTGACAAATGGTCTAAATAAATCACATTATGAAATATCATTTAATTCAAGATTAATGTTTCTGTGTATTTATTTTCAATCCACTTCTCTGTCAATACTCAAAGGTTATCTCAAAGAATGGTCTATAAAAACATCTGTATCTTTTATAAGACAGATAACTCAATTTAGTTTTCTTTATAAGTATGGCTTTTATTATTTTTTCTTAAGTGAATTACCTTTCATTGCCCACATTGAATATCATCTACCACTTTTCTGCCCACTCATGCAGGCTGGCAAATTCTCCCTGCAGTTTATCTCCATCTGCTTGGCATTTTACTACCTGGAAGAGCTTAGTGTCATCTGCAAACTTGGATAATTCACCATGCATTCCCTTTTCCAAATCATTTATGAAAATGTTAAATAAGACAGGTTCCAGGGCCAATCCCTAAGAAACCAAACTGCTTTTTACTTTTCCATCCAGAGGAGCTCTTATTTATCTCTAGATTATGTTTTTCTTTCCCCTTGATAAAATAAGCTTTGTATAATCACTATATACGGATATATGTATATGTTTCTTCCGGGTATTAAAGCTACTTGAACTTTGGGGCTATAAATTACAGGCATACCTCAGAAATGTGGCAGATTGAATTCCAAACCACAGCAATCAAGCAAATATCCCAATAAAGCAAGTCACATAAGTTTTTTGGTTCCCCAGTGCATGTAAAAGTTATTTTTATACTGTACTATAGTCTATAAAGTATGTAATAGCATTATGTCTAAAAAATGATGTATACACCTCAATTTAAAAAAATTTATTGCTAAAAAATGCTAACCATCATCTAAGCCTTCAGCAAGTCATAGTATTTTTGCTGGTGGAGAATCTTGCCTCTATGTCGATGGCTGCTGACTGATCACAGTGGTGGTTGCTGAAGGTTGGAGTGGCCGTGGCAATTTCTTAAAATAACATAATAATGAGGTTGCCACATCAATTGACTCTTCTGTTCATGAATGATTTCCCTGTAGCATTCAATGCTGTTTGGTAGCATTTTAGAACTTCTTTCAAAATTGGAGTCAATCCTCTCAAATTCTTCTGACGCTTTATCAACTAAGTTTACATGATATTTGAAATCCTTTTTTGTCATTTCAACAGTCTTCACAGCATCTTTACCAGGAGTACATTACAACTCAAGAAGCCCCCTTCTTTGCTCATCCATTAAAGTTGTATCCTGAGATTGCAGCAATTAAGTCGCATCTTTAGGCTCCCACTTCTAATTCTAGTTCTCTATTTCCACCAGATCTGCAGTTACTTCCCCCACTGAAGTCTTTTCTTGAACCCTTCAAATTCATCCATGAGGGCTGGAATCAACTTCTTCCAAACTCTTGTTAATGCTTATATTTTGACTTCCCATGACTCACAAATGTTCTTACAGGCTTCTAGAATGGTGAGTCCTTTCCAAAAGGTTTTCAATTTACTTTGCAAAGATCTATCACAAGAATCACTACAGCAGCTAGAGCCTTAGTAAATGTATTTCTTAAATAAGACTTGAAAGTCAAAATTACTCCTTGGTCCATGGGCTGTAAAATCGATGTTGTATTAGCAGGCAGGAAAATAACATGAATCAGAGCTGCTGGATGACCAGGTGCATTGTTAATGAGCAGTAATATTTTGAAAGGAATCTTTTTTCTGAGCAGCAGACCTCAACATTGGGCTGAAAATACTCAGCAAACCATGTTGTACACAGATGTGCTCCATTTATAGAGCACAGGCAGAGTAGATTTAGCATAATTCTTAAGGGCCCTAGGATTTTTGGAATGGTAAATGAGCATTGACTTCAACTTAAAGTCACCAGCTGCATTAGCCCCTAGCAAAAGAGTCAGCCTGTTCTTTGAAGCTCTGAAGCCAGGCACTGACTTCTCCTCTTTAGCTATGAAAGTCTTAGACGGCATCTTCTTCCAGTATAAAGCTGTTCTATCTACGCTGAAAATCTGTTTAGTATTGGCACCTTAATAAATTATCTTAGCTAGATCTTCTGGATAACTTGCTGTAGCTTCTACATCAGCACCTGCTGCTTCACCTTGCACTTATTATGATATGGAGATGGCATCTTTCCTTTAACCCCATGAACTAAGCTCTGCTAGATTCAAACTTTTCTTTTGCAGCTTCCTCACCTCTCTCAGCCTTCATAAATTGAAGTGAGTTAGGGCCTTGCTCTGGATTAGGTTTTTCCTTAAGGAATGTTGTGTCTGGCTTGATCTTCTATCCAGACATCTAAAGATTTCTCCATATCAGCATTAAGGCTATTTTGCTTTCTTACCAATTTTGTGTTCACTGGAGTAGCACATTTAATTTCCTTCAAGAACTTTTCTTTTGCATTCGGAACTTGGTTAACTGTTTGATACAAGAGGCCCTGCTTTTGGTCTATCTTGGCTTCTGACCTATCTTGGCTTTTGACATGCCTTTCTCACTAAGCTTAATCATTTCTATCTTTTGATTTGAAGTGAGAGATGTGCGACTCTTCCACTCACTTGAACTCTCAGAGGTCACTGTCGGGATATTAATTGGCCTAATTTCAATATTCTTGTGTCTCAGAGAATAGGGAGGCCCAAGGAAAGGAAGAGAAATGGAGGAACTGTTGGTTGATGGAACGCTTAGAACACACACAACATTTATCAATTCGTCTTATATGGGTACAGTTTGTGGTGCCGCAAAATAATTACAATAGTGACATCAAAGATCGCTGATCAAAGATCACCAAAAGAAATATAATAATAATGAAAAAAGTTTGAAATATTGTAAGAATTACCAAAATGTGACAGAGACATGAAGTAAGCAAATGCTGTGGAAAAAATGGAGCCAATAAACTTGCTGGATCCACCATTGTCACAAACCTTCAACTTGTTTTAAAAAAAAAAAATGCAATGACTGTGAATAGCAATAAAGCAGAACACAATAAAACAAGGTATGCCTGTATCCAAAATGTGTTCCTTCCATAAAACTCCTAGGAGACAACAAACCTGAGTAGAAATGAAGAAGCTGAACATATAGGACTCTGTCCCCTCCAGAGTTAATTTCCAATAAAAGCATCTCTATTTTTGTCTATTTTATATGTCAAGACATCAATTTGTGGGCAAAAATAAAAATCAGTAAAAAAAAAAAAAATAATTATAGCTTTAAAACCACTAGTCCAGAGAAAAAGCTCTGAAATCAGAATCCCAATATTTGTGCTTTCCTCTATACTCTTTTATGTACTACCAGTGTATTCTTAGATAAGTCACCTAATCTTGCTTATATTCTGCCCCCTAAGCTGAAGAGCAAGGAAAATAACTTCTGCCTTGTCTCTCCTGCACAAGTTTTGAGGATAAAGTGATATAATGTATTTTGCAGTGAACTGTAGCATTCACAAAGGCATAAGATTTTATAGATGGAGGCAGTAGAAGGTGCAAGGTTACCAGCATTACCAGAGGAAGCACAGTTGAGATATTCAAAGGGACTGAGCTGGAAAGGGGAACTAAAGATGTCAGGAGGCAACTGATAATGAGAATGAGAGAATAGTGAGGACTGTAATTTTCTATGAGATCAAATATGAGAGGTAATGGCCATCTTAACAATATTAAATGTTTCCATCCAGGAGCACAGGATATCTTTCCATAGTTTTGTATCACCTTCAAATTCCTTCATCAGTGTTTTATAGTTTTCAGACTACAGGTCTTTCCCCTCCTTGGTTAAGTTTCTTCCTAGATATTTTATTCTTTTGGAGGTGATTTGTAACAGGATTGTTTGAACTTACTCTTTCTAATAGTTCATTACTAGTGCACAGAAAACCAGCAGATTTCTGTAGATTAATGTTATATCCCGAGACTTTACTGAGTTCTTTTATTAATTCTAATAGATTTGGGTGGAGACTTTAGGGTTTCCTATATAAAGCATCATGTCATCTACAAATAGTAACAGTTTTGCTTCTTTCCTCCCAATTTGGATGATTTTTACTTCTTTTTCTTGTCTGATTGCTGTGGCTAGGACTTCTAATACTATGTTAAATAGAAGTGGTAAGAGTGGACATCCTTGTCTTGTTCCTGAATTTAGAGAAAAGACTTCCAGCTTTTCACTGTTGAGTATGATGTTAGCAGTGGGTTTACCATAAATGTTCTTTATTATGTTGAAAGATGTCCCCTCTATACCCACTTTAATGAGAGTTTTTATCATAAATAGTTGTGGAATTTTGTCAAATGTTTTTCCTGAGTCTATTGAGATGATAATGTTATTTTTATCCTACCTTTTATTAATGTGGTGTATCACACTGTTTGATTTGCAAATATTGAAGCATCCTTATGTCCCTGAAATAAATCCTTTCTGTAGAGTGTTGGATTCTGTTGCTAATATTTTGTTGAGAATTTTTGCATCTACAGTCAAAGGCATGGGCCTATAATTTTTTTTTGTAGTGTCTTGTCTGGTTTTGGTATCAGGGTAATGGTGCCCTCACAGAATGAATTTGGAAGTGGTCTATCCCCTTCAATTTTCTGGAATTGTTTGAGAAGGACAGGTATTAGCTCTTCTTTATATGTTTGGTAGAATTCCCCTGTGAACCTGTCTGTTCCTGGACTTTTGTTTGCTGAGAGTACCCAAAGCAGTCTACAGATTTATCCAATCCTTATCAAAATATCCATAACATTTTTCACAAAAGTAGAATAAATAATCATAAAATTTATAAGGAACCACAATAGACCCTGAATTGCCAAGGCAATCTTGAGGAAAAAAAAAAACCAACAACAAAGCTGGAGGTACTACCCTCCCAGGCTTCAGGCTATACTACAAAGCTACAGTCATCAAAACAGCATGGTTCTGGCACAAAAACAGACACATAGATCAATGGAACAGAATAGAGAGCCCAGAAATAAACCCACACACCTATGGACAATTAATCTATGACAAAAGAAACAAGAATATACAACACAGAAAAGACAGTCTCTTCAATAAGTGGTGCCAGGAAAACTGGACAGTTACATGTAAAACAATGAGATTAGAACATTTCTTCATACCATATACAAAAATAAACCAAAAATGGATTAAAGACCTAAATGTAAGACCAGAAACCATAAAACTCCTAGAAGAGAATGTACGCAGAACACACTTTGACATAAGTTGTAGCAATATTTTTTTTGGATCTGTCTCCTAAGGCAAAAGAAATAAAAGCAAAAATAAACAAATAGGATCTAATTAAACTTAAAAGCTTTTGCACAGCAAAGGAAACCATTGACAAAATGAAAAGACAACCTCCGGAACAGGAGAAAATAATTGCAAATGATATGACTGACAAGGAGTTAACATTAAAAATACATCAACAGCTCATACAACTCAGTATCAAAACAAACAGACAACCCAATCAAAAAAAAAAAAAAAAAAAAAGAGCAGAAGACCTGAACAGACACTTTTCCAAAGAAGATATAACAATGGCTAACAGGCACATGAAAAGAAGCTCAACATCATTAATTATTAGAGAAATGCAAATCAAAACTACAATGAGATAACCATTCTGACAGTTGTGAGGTGATATCATCAAAAAGTCTACATATAACAAACATTGGTGAGGATATGGAGAAAAGGGAACCCTAGTAAACTGTTGGTGGAAATGTAAATTGGTGCAGCCTCTTTGGAAAACAGTACAGAGGTTCCCCAAAAACCTAAAAATAGATCTACCATTTGATCCATCAATTCCACTCCTAGGTATGTATCTGAAGAAAATGAGAATACTAATTCAAAAGGATACATGCACCACAACGTTCATAGAAGTATTATTTACCACAGCCAAGATATGGAAGCAATTCAAGTGTCCCTCAACAGACAAATGGATAAAGATGTGGTGTATGTGTCTGTGTGTGTGTATATATACACACACATACACACACACACACAATGGAATATTACCCAGCCATAAAAAAGAATAAAATTCTGCCAATTGCAGCAATATGGATGGACCTGGAGAATACCATGCTAATTGAAATAAGTCAGAGAAAGATGAATACTGAATGATACCACTAATATGTGGAATCTAAAAAAATAAAACGTACATAGCAAACAGAAAAAGATGCACAGATATAGATAACAAACTAGTGGTTACCAGTGGGGAGAGGGAAGGGGGAGTGGCAAGATAGGGGTATACAAACTACAATGTATAAAATAATAAGCAACAAGGATATATCGTACAGCACAGGGCATTACAGCCATTATTTTGTAATAATTTTAATGGAGTATAATCTATAAAAGTACTGAATAACGGTGCTGTACACCTGGAAACACAATATTGTAAATCATCTATACTTCAGTTTAAAATTTTTAAGTGTGAGAGACAATGAAAGTAAGAATGCAAAAGAAATGAAAGATGATTATAGTCAAAGAGTTAAACATTACAGATTAAAGTTTCTGACTAAGGGGGGGGCCTAAGAGTGGGTTGCTATAGTGAAGTTGAAGTGAAGAATATAGGATTGAGAAAATCAAGGTCTTGTAAACTAGTGTACTGTAAAGACTACACCCTCAATGTAATAGAGAAGAAAATAGTGAGTCTGATTGCAAGGTCTTCAAAACTAGAGAAGAACCATCAGCAGATGCATGGATAGCCGTGCTAAGGAGAGTAGAAAGTAACATCATTATTTGGCAAGAACCTCAAAGGAAGACCTCCAGCAGGAGGATGGAGACAGCAGCCTGAGCCAGATGATCCATCCATCCTTACCCCATCCATGGTTCATTGACTCCTACGTAAGGGGCTTCAGGGTAAACTTTGTACTCCAAGGAGTGCCTAGATTCAAGTATGGAGATGCAGCTATACAAATAATTCTGTTAAAAGTTTGATAATGGGGCTTCCCTGGTGGCGCAGTGGTTGAGAGTCCGCCAGGCAGCTATACAAATAATTCTGTTAAAAGGTTGATAATATGGGAAATTCTGCTTATAAGGGCAAAAGGTTTCCCAAGTGTTTAAGCAGAGAGGTTGGAAGGAGGTGAGGCAGTACAGAGAGCTGTGTAAAGGCAAAAGGAAAGGGGAGGAGAGGTGTGATGGGAAGGGACTCTGTGACCAAGCTTTAAGGGTTAAAAGCATGTTTTGATCTGGTAAAAAAAAATATATATATATACCCTCACTTCTGGTATAGGGGTTTTGATAGTGTCACAGTCAGTATAAGGGCCCTAGATTTCATCTGCCCTTGTCTCAGAGAGTGGAAACAGTTTTTTCAAAGTTTACAAAGGGGTATCAAGGGTCCTATTGTTGTGGAAAGACAATGTCTAAATCTAACCCAGATAATATTAAAAGAAATGCTCTTGGACCCTACTGGTGTGTAATTCAGAGATACTTTCTGATATGGGTGATCTATACATTCCAAGTCAACTAAAAGACATCCAAATCACCCAAAATGTTTTGGTTATCATATATATATATATATGAGATACATCACACACACACATATATACACAAACATACACTAAGGCCCAGGGCACCTATAAACTAATCAGCTTTATCTATTCTAGCCTTGTTCTAAGGCAGTAATAAAATCCCCCTCTTTTAATTTGTGAAGACTGAAACTAGAGGGGAGAAAATGGTGAACTCAGTTTCTCTTATATAACAAAAAGTCCTCCAGCTTTCCCATTGTTATGGACTAAACTGTGTCTCTCTCCAAAATTCACAAGTTGAAAGCCCTAGTCCCCAGTGTGACTGTATTTGAAGATAGAGCCTTTAAAATTAAATGAGGTCATGGAGTGGGGCCCCAATCCAATGACTAGTGTCCTTATAAGAGGAAGAAACACTGGCGTGCTTGTACACCTAGAAAAGGCCACGTGAGGACATAGAGTGAAGGTGGTCATTGGCAAGTCAAGAAGAGAGGGCTCAAAAGAAACCAACCCTGCCAACATCTTGACCTTGGATTTCCAACCTCCAGAACTGTAAGAAAATAATTTTCTGCTTAAGCCATACAGTCTGTTTTATTTTGTCATGGTAGCCCTAGCCCATGTTCTCATTAGAGCCATTTCTCTTCATGCTTAAAATTGATAAGGAAACTGAATTTCAATGAGGTTAAGGGTGTTTCCCAAGGCCACACTTCTAGTAACCCTGGGTCTGGAATTAAAATCCAGGTCCATGTTACTCCAAAGCCAATGAGTTTTCTGCTGCCACTAGCTTTACTTCTTGCCGCTAGCTTACTGAAAGGACAGCTTTCCCCTCCTCAAATAATAATAACAATTTGTCAAGTTATATATTTTTTCTTAAAAGTGATTCCAAAATACATCATTTGAGACCTGGATGGGCTTAGTAAAAAACTGGCCATCGACTTCCCACCTTTACTCCTAACAACAAAAAAGGGATATTTTTAGGATAAAATAAACAAATTGATGTCCTATACTATTTTACAATGCTTTTATTTTCATTTTGTTGTTTTGTTTTATTGTGAACATAAGTCATATTCACTGTAAAAATGGAGGCAGTACAGATATATATAAAATGTTAATGGACAAATGACTTTGGGAGTTTTCAGTTTTTCACTATTACAAAAAATATTCTTCTATGTGTTCTTCGCAATTTCGTGCAAATAGATATTTAAGAATAAACTTGTAGAAGTAAAACTGTTGAGTCAAAGAGTAGGTGCATGTTAAGTTTTAATAGGTGTTTTCAGATTGTCTTCTAAAACCTCTGAAGCTCTATCCCCAGGCCCTAGTATCACCTCACAGATTTCACCCAGAACAAAGTGCTCTACTAGTAAGAAATGTTATTTCCCACATTTTTCTTTGTAAGAAAGTGTTGACACATCCTGAGCATATACCCAGGCATTTCACATTGTTAGAACATAAAACATAATGCAATTTAAATGTTATCTGTATTTAGAATTAAAGTTAGTATTAATGAAAAAGAAATCCTACCTTCCTATTATATTAGAAATAATCCATCTCCACAAACCTTGAAGTAGGGAAGGCTGATTCGTCACAACCAATCAATAAGCTTAATAAAAGTGAAGCAGAAATGTGGATTGAAACTGATAAGGCAGTATGTGGCAGACTGTAGCAGACACTATTAGTAACCTGCCCAATATTTATTCTCTCTTCCTCCTATCAAAACCTTGATTATGCTCAGGGCAGCTATTTGCCTGCCAGGGTAAAGTCTCACTTTCTAACTCTCTAGTGTGGCCATATTACACAATTCCAGGTGTAGAGAAGGAAACGGGTATCTACTGTGGACGCCAGAAAGGCTTTTGCTTTTGCTGATAGAAAGGATGGGTATCATTTGCACTGACATCTCTCACCCTACCCTTTCTCCACCATCGCCTTCATCTACTTCAAATGTGAATATGATGCATGAAAATACCATAGCCATTTCTGTAAACCTGAAGAGAAATAACATGAGGGAAAGGCTAGGAGAATTGCAGAGATATTAGTCTCCATATTCTCCAGCACAGGCCTCTTGATATTTGACTTAAAATATATATACTTCCTCTTTGCTTTAGCTACATTATTTTGGTACTTGAAGATGTAGATAATCCTAACTATGCATGTGTTACATTAAAAATGTAGATATGGTAAAGATACTTTTTTTTTTTTTTTATGCAGTACACAGGCCTCTCACTGTTGTGGCCTCTCCCGTTGCGGAGCACAGGCTCCCGACGCGCAGGCTCAGCGGCCGTGGCTCACGGGCCCGGCCCAGCGGCTCCGCGGCATGTGGGATCTTCCCGGACCGGGGCACGAACCCGTGTCCCCTGCATCGGTAGGCGGACTCTTAACCACTGTGCCACCAGGGAAGCCCGTAAAGATACTTTTAAAGTTGAATTCCAATGAACCTTTTTTTTAAAGAAAAGAGGTGAATGAAGGCGGTGGATTATCTCTTTACAAGACTGTTTGTAGCCTTTGTTTGGAAAGCAATATAATAAAAAGAAAAGAGGCTAAACTTTGGAATCTGACATACCTGAATTAACATTTCTGCCATTTGCCACCTCTTGGGGTGGGGAGGGAAGTGGTGTTTCCTCACATATAATTTCAACACATTCATAACAGTGTTATAGGTTTGTTCTGAAGATTGCATGTGATGATCACATAGTATGTAATCAACACATGTTGATTCTCTTCTTCCATTCAAAACTGATAATTTTTATATAAAAAGGAGGCTTGATCTGCCTCCCAGGAGGTAATACAATTTCTCATTCTTCACTGGTTTATGGAACGAGGAAAATAACAAGAAAATAAGCTGATATAGGGCTTTTTAATCTAAACTACGTATTTCAGGATGTAGTGTAGGGACAACACTGATTCAGTTAAGCCCTTAAACCTTATAGGGATACCTCCCAAGTAACTGAAAAGTACTGCTTATCATGAAAGACTATGAGATTCTGCAAGATCCTGGCCTAGTGCATTAAATTAGGTTCACTCTGTCGCACTTACCAATGCAGGAAATATAAGGGAAAAGAAAGAGAAATGGTTACCTCTTTGCTATTTAGAACTCCTTAAAAATGACTTAAGGTTTTTTTTTTTTAAGGATGATAACATGGACTTTTTAAGAAAGGTGGAAGGTGAATGATCATTCTCATGGCAAAAGGACAAATTCTATAGTTATTCAAGGTTAGCAGTTCCTCTGGTTCATCTAAAATAAAAGTATGTATTTTCTGGTTGCTTTGCAATTAAGAACCATGTTTGTACCAAAACCCAGTGAATTGCATACTTTAAATGGGTGAATTATGAGATATGTGAAATAGATATCAATAAAGCTGTGTACAAAAATTAAAAGTTAAAAAAAAGAACCACGTGTGTAGAATTTCTTTGGTTGGATTTAGCAAAATGTAATTGGAAAGAAGTAATCCATAATTAATCTATTAAAATATTTCTTAAAGTTTGTTCTAGGAAACATCAGTTCCACAAGATGCTTTGGTAAAGATTCCTGTGGTTAAATAATTTTGGGAAATATGGTATAATACATGGACCCACTGGAGATTTAAACAGTACATTATTATAGGCTCTAAGAAGCCTCCCTCTAAGGAAACTATTTAACATTTAGCTGAGCCCAAAGCCCAGAATTATTCCAAATGTCTTTGACCATGAAAGTTGTTCTCCTAGTAATACCTATTAACCTCCTACACAAAGAGTGTAGTTTGAGACACACTTCAGAAATTGCTGATGTCTAGTACCGCGTGGTAGCCATATCATTATAGTGATACCTATAAAAGCAGAGTAATGTGAAACATATTCTCTTGTTCATTCAGTCTGTCCAGGCAGTCAGATAGATAATTAAGCTGAGATAGACGGCTTACACCCAACCAGATTAAAGGGGAGAGACTGATGTTGAGATTTTCTTTCTCAGCCCTAGATTTGTACATTCTGTTGATTTTACTGTTATTTGGAGGAAAATGTTAGCATACATAAACATGTATATACATATATACATATGTGTGTATGTGTGTGTGTATATATATATATATATATATATATATATATAAACAATTTAGGGGTATGGAACAGCACTATATTAAACATTTTGAGATTCTTCTCTCTGTAAGGAATTCTGCTGCTAAAAGAAGAGAATATATGACTTTGGTCTTTCAGAGTCCAGGGTGCAAGAAAGAGGAGGGTGGTGAAAAACAATTTTCCAAAACAACATGTTTCTCCTGAAATATAACAACCTCTCAAATGAATAAAGAATGCCAAGATGGAAACTTTAGCATTATCTGAAGTGATTAGCTGGGATTTCAATTATTTTTTGAAATCTGTGTTTCATCTGAGAGTAAGGTATGGTAAAAGAAGATGAAGATTTTACTCAAATGGGAATTACTCAGTAAATTTTGGTGTGGGAAAGCAATTGTATTGCTGTTCAACATAAGATTTTTATTTTATTATTTTATGATATGTAATAATTATATATGGATTATCTATTGTAGGCCAGAAAGCAAGCTGGATAGTGAGAAGAATTCCCTTTACTGTTTTTTAAGAAAAGATTATCATTATCTCATGGGAGTTTGTAATCTAATTAGAAAGACAAGATATATGCCCATCAAACAGGTAACAACACAAGAGAGATATGATTAAGTGCCATGATAAATGACGAGTAATAAAGGGAGCAGGTGCTATAAAAGGATTAGAGAAGAAATAAACTTTCACTATTTTCATGGATATAAAAAACCCTAAATTTTAAAAGCAACCTGATTTAAGTGGATTTAACTTCTTGTTTCGATTTTGTATATGTAAGGCTTTATAGAATCGGGACTCTTCTCACCAGGTAGCCAGAGAGAGAACAGAACAGACAGTTCTGTCCCTGCTATCTGCCAATGGCTCCTGCTGCAAATCAGGCGACAGTATATATATCTGCTACACTATTTGTATTTGCTTTGGGGTTGAATATTTTGAGAATGAGATGCAAGAAACTGTGAAAATACCCCGTCTCATTATCTAAACTTTCAGTCTGAGGTCTAGCCATCCCTGAACAATCATGGCCCAGCGCCGAAAGTAAGGATGCATCTACAGAAGCACAAATTGTAACAGTAACATTTTGCATTTCTGAAACATCTTCTATTGAAATGGCTCATTCTCAGCACTGTTTACAAGCATTAATTCAACCTCACAAGAGAAATAATTTGCAAGAAATAGGTTAACTGTCTGGTTTGAGACAGCACAGTAACTAAAGTCATTACAAAGTACAGGATTTCTCACTGCTAGCCCAGTGCTTTGGCGTAAGCAAAAACTATTTGAATTCCTTTTAAAATTTTACTTCAAACACTAACATACTACTATCATAATAAATTATAAAGTCATCAGTATAGATACAGAAAAATAATCTAAAAAACTTTTCTTATGGCCTCTGTCTTATTACTATCACTCAAAATCTTTTCTTGGTAAAGTTTTTCCTGTGTGTCAGGATTCACTGACATGAAAATCATTATTTTGAAGAGAAAAATGTTCAAATGTGGAAAAATGTTCAATGATAGGATGAAAACATATGAGGAAGGTCTAAGACCTCACAGGTAGACTTTTTCATTAAATTTCTCCTCCGGCTTCTTAATGAAATCAGTGATCATCAGCCCATGGTAGACAACAATGGTGGGTCAGACAAAAATTTGGTAACATTTCCCCTCACTGGTGTCCCTACTGGAAGCCAAGCGAAATAATTAGAATGTCCTGAAGCGGACAGGAAAATGTAGCTCTATGAGAGGGAACAGCAAAGAGGGACTCCGACAATTAGCTTCTACACATGGAAAACTTTATTACTCACCTTTTCGTTCAGTTAAATACATAATTAAGCATTTTCCATAATCAAGGTACAATACTAGGTGTAGAGTCAGACGTCTTCATAAAAGAAAAACAAATATGCTGAAAATAAACAGTAACAGAGGTACAAATATATCCATTTATTCAACACATTTGGAGCAACTATAATAGGCATGACCAGAGTTTCTTGAAAGTAGTGGTGCTTTGCAGGTATCATGGGAAACTTTAGAATTTAGCTGGGGTAATTTTTGGTTGTCACAGAAACTGGAGGAACTCCTGGTATTTACTGTATAAGTATCCAGAGATACCGGACATACAACGTTTGACAGTCTCAAAGAAGAACTGACCCAATCCGGCATGACTTTCAAATAAATATCCCTCATGTGGCTAAGAAACTGGTTTATAATATGGAGATACAATATCTCCATATTATATACATTGTACAAGGAATGATTTACACAGTTTTAATAGATACTGAATTTCCTGAGTGCAAATATATTAACCAAATATTTTATACAATTCGATTGAGAATTTACCAATATATGGTCACTATTTTGGTAAATCCCATCATCAAAGGCTATGCCATGGCATTTGAGTCAACAAAACAACATGGTGCATCCTACTGTGTGTGCCATGGCCCAGTGATGCCATGCATACATGTATGTGTGCCTACGTTATCACATCTCCTCATGAAGTCATGCCTAGACAGTTACATATTGAAATACATGGCATTTCATTGCAATTAATTACATCTTTTTTCTATTATAGTTAATCACTGACTTTTTAAAAATTATGTGTGTTAGGTAGCTTATATTATATACTAAATTCAATTAAGGATAGTAAAGGTATACTACATTTAGTTGTTATAAATAATATCACATATTATTTTTATAAACAGCATTGTATATTATTTGTTATAAATAATATTGAATATTATCATCAAAAAGGAGGTGAGCCTGTGCTATGCACTAGAGATAACGGGGCAGGGTGTGTGTGATGGTTCTTGTCTTCTCATTGCAGATAGTCTGGTTTAAAAAACAAGTATCAAGCCAATAAGCATACAGATACATGTAAAATCACAAGGTCCTAAGTGTTCAAAGGAAATGAATTAAAAGAATAGCAGTGGAGGACATTATTTGAATGGTATAGAGTCAGGGTAAGCTTCTCTAACTAAAAAGAAAGACCCACAAGATGTCTAGGAGTTATCGAGGGGATACACTCTAAGCAGAGGGCAGAGCATGTACAAATACAGACAATCACTATGTACAAGAGAAGAAAGGAGTTAAACCAGGTTGAAGAATCAGGAAACACACATAGGAAGAAGCAGCTTCTCCATGTCCCCAGTTCTTCCGTGTATAATTCCTCCACCTCCCTAAGTGCATTTTCTTTTTTGTTGTTTTTTGTTTCTTTTTAACATCTTTATTGGAGTATAATTGCTTTACAATGGTGTGTTAGTTTCTGCTTTATAACAAAGTGCATCAGTTATACATATACATATGTTCCCATATCTCTTCCCTCTTGCACCTCCCTCCTTCCCACCCTCCCTATCCCACCCCTCTAGGTGGTCACAAAGCACCAAGCTGATCTCCCCGTGCTACGCGGCTGCTTCCCACTAGCTATCTGTTATACGTTTGGTAGTGTATATATGTCCATGCTACTCTCTCACTTTGTCACAGCTTACCCTTCCCCCTCCCCATATCCTCAAGTGGATTAAATCTCCACAATCAACTTAATGTACCCTGCATTTTCTTTTAAAAGGGATTCCGATTTCTACTCAGGGTCTATTTAATGGACCTCAAACTCCTCCTAAGAAGGAAGAAATATAAAGCATCACTCTGGTTATGTACCTTGCTTAAATGCCTTGAGATAGATTAAAGTATTCTAATATTTTCTCTAGGTGAATGCCATCTGAACTGACAAATTGCGATTTCCACTCTGTACTCCACATTTAGCATGGTCTTGCCTAAATGCTGAAGCAAATGACTTCTTGCCTAAGGGTTCGAAAATAACAAAGTCAAGCAATATGCATCCGGCACTCCCCTTGGATCACTTGATCAAAAAATGTATTAAGTAGTGCTGTTTTCATAACTACCATTGTGGGGACACTTCAGTGTTAAGAGAGAGAACATGAGACTAATTCCTATTCTTATAATGCAATCCAGTGAAGAAAATTCACTGAGGAGGATTTGTCTCATAAACTACAAATATACAGGAGGTGACTCCAAATACCCCAAGGCTTGTTTATAAGTGTTTACATGAAAGGAAACCATCTAGTTCTTGAGGCCAGTTATCTTTCCCTTTTGTAAACTCTCACTCACTTGGGGTGGAGGCATGAGGAAAATGCAGTCAGTTGGAGACCTTTCTATGAATCTCCTTCCTAAGTGTAGAGTAATTCAGAAAAATGGAGGAGAGTCAACTCTCGGGCTCTTACCCAATAGCATTTTTTTCCTTCTTCACTACCTCTATTTTATTTTTAACAGAGTCAGAAGGAAACATATCCTTATCTGATTCTGGGTTGGAGAGGGTCTTTAGTGAAAGATTTGACTAGCTATGACATATCTGACATGTAGGCTAACTGGGATAGGGGGAGGGTGTTCCCTATACCCCCTTTGCCACCCTTATCTTCCTTTCATTAGTCAGCTGATCACATTCCTTTTTACCTAATACGCCAGGAAGACAAGAATTAGAACCCTGACTGATTTCTTTGGAAAGGCTGTAAATCTTTACTTCAAAAATTAATCCAAGAGACAAGGAATTGCTATCTCACTTTCCAGGTTGGAAAGAAGCTTCATGGTGGGCTCTAAAACAGTAATTTTGAGTTGTAGATCATATAGGTCTTGGAAAAAATCTTTGACTTAAATGGGTCAGGAATGTGTTTTTGAAAATATTCAAAAACAAAAACTAAATAAAATATTTCTGCTTCAGGAGACCCTCCATAAGATATAGTTCTTTATTTTCAGAAATTGTGTTGCATTGTGTTTAACATTTGTGAAATGTGAAGTATAAACTCCAAATTTCTAGTCTATAGCCTCAATGTGGGATCAATAAAATAGCACACAGACACCTGTAGATCCTGGGGAAAAAATTACACCAAACTTTAAGAGGTTCTACGATATTCCTTAAGGTATATGTAAAGAGAGGTGTGTGAATCTATGTACAACATGTCAGGGTCAGTCTACTGCTGCTTAGAAAGACTCTGGGCTTGAATGTTTCTATTCTCAATGCAGAACCTTGATAGTATTTTTTTTTTTAACTCACATTTGTTTATTTATTTATTTTTGGCTGTGTTGGGTCTTCGTTTCTGCGCGAGGGCTTTCTCTAGTTGTGGCAAGCGGGGGCCACTCTTCATCGCGGTGCGTGGGCCTCTCGCTATCGCGGCCTCTCTTATTGCGGAGCACAGGCTCCAGACGCATAGGCTCAGTAGTTGTGGCTCACGGGCCCAGTTGCTCCGCGGCATGTGGGATCTTCCCAGACCAAGGCTCAAACCCGTGTCCCCTGCATTAGCAGGCAGATTCTCAACCACTGCGCCACCAGGGAAGCCCCGTGATAGTAATTTTAAGTCCTAGGTTGCAACATTCCTAGACAATGTCTTAGCTGGAAATCTACATTTGGATTGCATATATTCTATCTGGTGACATGGAAGTTAGAATGCAGACTTTGGGATTAAGATGCAGATTATGTGGTCTATAGGTTGGTAATGAATAAAGGCCGAGAGAGAAGACGATTCAAGTTTCGTGTTAACAAGACCTTCAACCCACAGTGGCTTCCTAAAACCACTGACTCAGAGCATTTCTTTGGAAAGAATCCAGTAGAAATTGAGGCCTCTATCTGCTTTGCCTCCTGATGTATCCTTTTCTTTCTTACAAGCAAAACCTTGCCAACACCATGAATATGAGTCCAAATGTTTCATATCTTCTGTACCACAAACCTATAGGGCTCTTGGTCTCTCATATTGTAAATGTGCATTATTCCAAAAAGAGTCCTAATATTCACGTTATTGGGAGAGGATCATCACCCGAAGAGAGGGCCAAACAAAATGCTCTATAAGGCACAGCTTCCGGGCTTCCCTGGTGGCACAGTGGATGGGAGTCTGCTTGCTAATGCAGGGGACACGGGTTCGAGCCCTGGTCTGGGAGGATCCCTCATGCCGCGGAGCAACTAGACCCTTGAGCCACAACTACTGAGCCTGCGCGTCTGGAGCCTGTGCTCTGCAACGGGAGAGGCCGCGATAGTGAGAGGTCCGCGCACCGCGATGAAGAGTGGCCCCCGCTTGCCACAACTAGAGAAAGCCCTCGCACAGAAACGAAGACCCAACACAGAAAAAATAAATTAATTAATAAACTCCTACCCCCAACATCTTCAAAAAAAAAAAAAGAAAACCACAGCTTTTCTCCTTAAAAAAAAAAAAAAAAAGCACAGCTTCCCTTAGTCATTCCATTCAAAGCTTCATATTAGACCTCTTTGCTAACACTGGCGAAATGGGTGACGATCTCTCTAACCGTGTATTTTCATTTTATGTTCAGTCAGTCACATAATCATGATTATGCACTCATACAAACACCTAGTTAATCTAAATATTCCAAGCGGACCCCCACGCCCAAGGTCCTTCAATACACCTGACAGCATTCTTTGAGAGGCTCTGTTAATTCACATTTCTCCACCTTGCTCTTCGTTTGATGATCCCAGGGACTTCCTGAACTAGCTCCAGGCAGTTATTTCTGAGTTGCCTACAACGCGAGCATATCCTTAAGGCTAAATAAAACTGAAAAGCAGCTGCTTAAGATTTTCTGAAATGTTGTGAAAATGCCTATATAACTCATTTCTAGCAATGAGTATGTTAAAACCCATTGTAAAAACCCACTGTACAGAAACCCACCAAAGTACCATCCCTCTGGTCACATTACACTCTGAATTTTAAGATAATGCCCACAAATTTGCTGTAGATGGAGATATTTTTCCAATCTTCAGATTGATCGGATACTCAGAAGAGACATTAATAATGCTTAAAGACTCCTCCCACAAGGATTAACCGTGTAGGGACTGAACAATGATGAAAGATGGCTTTAAAATAAAAATCTTGCCGAGTGCCTCAAAGAAGTCACCGTTGAGATCAGAGTCAAAAAGATGGGTGAAATTTCTCTATCTGCTGGGATGCTTCCACAAGAAAATGTAGCACCTACTAGTATTAGTATTTCAACATGTTTTTCAATATTTAATGTTTCCAAAAGGAAAGAAGAGAAAATTAAATTCCCAAACTCCTTCCTAAAACTGACACAGGATGCAGTTGTGGCTAATATATTTTTAACAAGATACTGTAAAAAATCATCAGTTAACCCGAGACAACAAAGTATACTTCGGTTACTTAATGACAGAAACAAGAAAAATATCTGACAACCCTCATCTTCATATTAAAACCAGATTCATCAATTCTTAAATAAGTACCACAGACTTCTACAGGATGTTCATTTCTAAGGATATGGCTTACTGTTGTGGAATTGATGCAGCCCTATCTAGGGACCAATTTTATTCAATATTTTCAGTGATCATCCTGGGAAATCAAGAAAGAACCTTGAAGAAGTTATTAAATACATTCTGCTGTCCTGAAATACTATCCCTGTTCAACAGATGGTAAATGTGTTCAGAGGTCCTAGTTGCAGTCATTCAGGAACTGCTGTATGCCAATCATTCTGCCCCACGAGCAACCACCCTATTAAGATATGCAGGAGATCATGGGCCTCCTCTCAGCCTGCCCAATCATCTGGACTAACAGTCAGCCTAAAGGCACTTGGCTCTGAAGGAAATCTAGCAAAAGAGAAACTTTGTCAGGGTCACGTATTGAAAAGAATCCTGAATTCAGCTTTAGTCAAAGGATAGTAGTTAGCATTATATTAGAAAATCCAACGAAGAAAGCATGCACACTTCTTAGGGATGCAACTGGGTACTACGGATCATTCATTTACATATATGCAGTTTAGCAATAGTTTACAATTTACCTCATAATGATGCTACTCTAACTCTATAGCAAGTAGAACACATCCTGCTTCCCGACCATATTTATCAGCATCATTTCTCAGAGAACTGTCCATATTAATGAGTTCCCAGCATAGAAATTCCAAAATCAACAAAGCTCTTATTCCTGAACTTCAGCCCAGCTTCTGAACAAGGGACAGAAGGAAACCTATAGGGAGTGGCTCCATGGTGTGTGTGTGTATGTGTGGCAGGAGGGAGCAGAGACTAGCAGGAAGAGGCAAACTACGCAAAGCAAGGATGAAGCTGAGTAACATGGTTCTTGGGAAAAATGGTGGGGGGGATGGTGGTGGGGGGGGGGGGGGGGGGGGGTGATGGAACAAAGGTTAACTCCCTTAGAAACAGTGCATTCTGATAGGCTTTTTGCTTGTTCATTTTTGTTTAGCAAAGGCAGAATGCATGACCTGAAAGAAAAATGAAGAACAAACATTCATTCGTCTACTCTTCTTCTTTGCCTAATACTTTGACAGCGCTTCATCCACCCAACCACACTGGAGGAAGGAGCTGCACGTAAGGTGTTAGTAGGGCCTTCTTATGAAACAGAGGAGCTTAGGATACAAGTAATTTGGTGAACGACCATGCCTGGAGAACAGTTTATCAAACAAGATGGACTCTGAAATGCACTCCCCTCCCACCATGTATTTCTTCCTCTTGATAGCACTGGCGATATGATGGCAACAACTCTGTGGGCTTTCATCACTGGCAGACAAAACAAGTGTTGAAGTCTGTAACTCCTTTTCCAGGCTTCCTCCTTGCCCCCAACCCCACCTCTTACAGCAGTCATCAAGTCACTGCCAATAAACTCCTTGGATTTTCAGAAATGTGTTTGAAAAACACTGATCTACTCTAATCCAAACAGATGCAATCCAGTCTAATCCAGAAGTTGAGAAAACCTTCCCTAGTACTCATGTACTAGTAAATAGAGGACCAGGATTTATGGTCAGGTCTCCAAGCTATTAGTACAATGCTTTGTCTACACCTCAAATTAAAGAAAGGATTAGAACCATGCATAGCTAGATGCTGTGTCTGGATAGGAACGTAGGGCAGCACTATGAAGTGGGGCAGGGAGATCTTTGATTGTATATTGTCCATATTAGGAAGACAATAAAAGAGAACATTTAAAGAATGTACCTAAATTTACTCAGTGAATGAATTACTGGCAGATGGCTCTAAAATCCATGCTTGAACCATTATGCTACTACATTATGCTACCAGCACTATTTATTTATTTAAACATCTTTATTGGAGTATAATTGCTTTACAATGCTGTGTTAGTTTCTGTTGTATAACAAAAGTGAATCAGGTATACATATACATACATCCCCATATCTCCTCCCTCTTGCGTCTCCCTCCCACCTTCCCTATCCCACCCCTCTAGGTGGTCACAAAGCACCGAGCTGATCTCCCTGTGCTATGTGGCTGCTTCCCACTAGCTATCTATTTTACATTTGGTAGACCAGCACTATTTAATCCTTAGCAATTTGGTAAGTTCACTTATTTTAATAGAAAAATTTTTTTAAAGCGCTATTATCTGTCTACATTTCAGATTTTTCAAGTCTATTCATCTTTTCCTATTTTTTTATTATGGGGTTTGAATATAAACCCGTGTAATATTCTAATACTTTATTCTTTTTAAAATTCGGAATGATTGAATATCTTATAATAATTTATTTGTTTACTTTAAACTTTTTTCCCTTATTTTTATTGCTTTGGAAATCCTTCCATGTCACAAAAGCCACTATTTTTCCCATTATCTTTTAATGTTTAAACTCCTATTTCATTTGAAATGCATTTGCTACAAAATGGGGAACTATCTTCATTTTTCTCAAATCGTGACCCAACAATCCCTGAATGACTTAACTCAATTTGAATTGTCTTTCCTTTCCCCACGGATCTGTACTGCCAGTTAAGTAATCTTGGAGAAATAGAAAGTTCAGTTTCCTCAACTGCAAATAGGGATTAATGAAAGTATCTCATAGAGCTTGTGTGAGGAGTAAATGAGTTAACACATATAAAGCTCAGAAGATCACCTGTGCCATGGCAGGTTAAGTATCATGTGAGTGTTAGCTATCAGCTTTTAATATCCTCAAATATCTATTTAGTAAACTTTAGAATAACTGTGGAAAGTTTGAGAAATTATCTGTAAATTTGGTTGGAAAAGGCGTAAGGTTTGCAAAATAAGGTGGTAAGAACTTACACGTTTGTAATATTTATGGAACAATGACATGTCTCCAGTTATAAAAACAGAGAGATGTATGTCTTACACTACAGTTTGTAATTCATGTAAATAATGCTAATCCTCACTACCATCTGTTGCCATAGTTAAAAATATATTTTATTTTTCTTTATATATATTATGTGGGATTTTCTGTCATGTGGAAAAAGTACTGTTTTTTAAATATTTATTTTATGTATGTAGCCAAATATCAAAAAAAACTTATTGTTAATTCCAAACAACGTTTTTTGTAGTTGTTAACTCTCTCAGGCTTCTCCACGTAGTAGTCATCCTTTACATAAATAGAAAACATTTTGTTTCTTCCTTTCCAATAGCCCTAGCCTCCATATCTTACTAGCTAAAATTTCCTGGAATACACCAAACAAGATTTATCACAGCAAACACCTTCATCTTGTTTCTTATTTAATAAAAATGTTTCTAGGTTTTCATTGTGAAGAGTGACATTGGTTTTCCTTAACTTGCAAGAAAACATAAAGAGTTTAACAATAATATGTTTTAAATAACATCAAACAGCATTTAGAGATCTGGTGAGATAAACAGTTTTACCCTTTAACCAACAGTAAGATTTAGGAAATTTTTCCATATTAAATTACGCATTCCTAGAATAAACTCTTCAAATCATATATTCTACTTATATATTGATGAAGTTGATCTGTTTTATTTAGAATTTTTATGATTTTGTAGAATTTTAAATTTTTTGCTACTTTGCAAAGTTTGCAGTCATTATGGTATCATGATTATGTAGCTTCATAACAATAGGTAGAGGTATTTGCTTTACCCAGAATTTTATTTTTGGGGGCTTTTAAAAAGTTAATATGAGAATTAACTTTACCTTAGCATTTTCAAATAAGCTGCCTATAAAACCACGTAGAGCAAGAACCTTTTAAGAGGGAATTCTTTGGTATTTTAATTATTTTTTTCAATATTTATAAATTTAATCTTTTAGTGAATTTTGATAATTACAATTTCCTAATAACTCATCCAATATATTAGGATTTGAAATGTATCCAAGTGGGCTTTACAAAGCAAATTTTATTTTGTTTTATACATTTATTTATTTATATATGTATGTATGTCTGTCTGTCTGCGTTGGGTCTTCGTTGCTGTGCGTGGGCTTTCTCTAGTTGCAGTGAGCAGGGGCTACTCTTTGTTGTGGTGCGCGGGTTTCTCATTATGGTGGCTTCTCTTGTTGTGGAGCATGGGCTCTAGGCCCACAGTTTTCAGTAGCTGTGGCTCATGGGCTCTAGAGTGCAGGCTCAGTAGTTGTGGTGCACAGACTTAGTTGCTCCGCGGCATGTGGGATCTTCCCGGACCAGGGCTCGAACCTGTGTTCCCTGCATTGGCAGGCGGATTCTTAACCACTGCGCGACCAGGGAAGCCCCTTATTTTGTATTAAATCTCCTCCTTATCAATAGTTGTAGCCCCTTTATCATTCATAATGTTGCATATTTTGTTTTCTAGTTTTAATTAAAATTTTCAGACATTTGTCCATTATGTTGATTTTATCCAAAGATTTTCTGTATTATTTTTCTGTTTTCAGTTAATTAATTTATGCTGTCATTTGATTATCTCTTTCCTTCTGTTTTTCACTTTGTATTCAAAATGTATAAAATATTTTAATGAAAGAGTATGATTTAATGAATTTTTATAAAAGTAATATTACCCAGTTATTTCATTTTAATTAAATTTGGTATTTAAAGTGAATATAAATAATTTTAATTTAAATATGCTAAAGTTCCAATACTACTATTGAATATGAATTGTAATTTCTAGTTCACTTTGTATTTGAAAAAAATAAGAGTCATAGAGCATTCAAAAATGTTTAGCAAGTAGATTTAAAAAGACTATAGACTCCAGCAGTGAATCTGGGGAAGTAACTCAGTAAAATTCCAGAAAATACCATCTGCTGATACTTTTTTCAAACAAGATGGCATCTGAAAAGGTATTTTTAAGATATTATCTTTAGTTGTGACTCTGTAGTAAATGTCAAAATAACCAGTTCGCTTGAATATTATAAATGAATAACACAGCAGACAATGTAGATTATCTACTTCTAAAATCCCAAAGGTGGTAGGCTTTAAGTACTCATTTCTTCAATCCCTTCATTTTTTTTTTTTTTTTTTTTTTG
>NW_020171982.1:1765816-1791433 GCF_003031525.2 Neophocaena asiaeorientalis asiaeorientalis
TGGGTTTTAAATTTCCCTTTTTTTAAACCCTTTTTTTTTTTTTTTTTTTTTTTGCGGTACACGGGCCTCTCACTGTTGTGGCCTCTCCCGGACGCGCAGGCTCAGCGGCCATGGCTCACGGGCCCAGCCGCTCTGCGGCGGCATGTGGGATCCTCCCGGACCGGGGCACAAACCCGCGTCCCCCGCATCGGCAGGCGGACTCTAAACCACTGCGCCTCCAGGGAAGCCCAATCTCCCTACCTTTTATGGTGAGTTGCACAAAGGAAACAGGAGTCTCTTGCACAAAGGAAACAGGAGCCTCTTCCACTACCAGATACCCCGAGTGTAGAACATTTCCTGGAATATGGCAACAGCTCAACAAATGTTTGTTTAATTAATGCATGAAGCCATTTGTTGACCTTGGAAGCTACATACAGGCCAGTTGCACTATTAAGTCTTGAAGACTAAATAAAATAGCCACCAAAACCAGATGCAGATATAAGGAATTCAAGACTGAAACGATGGAGGAGATGTCTTTAGCATGGGAGACTCACTACTGCTAGAGTTTAAGGAGTGTAAGAAAGGAGTATAGGTTAAGGAGGAAAGAGGCTAGAAGATAAGGGGCACTGCATGTCAAACCTGAAAGTGTTGACTTTATCCTCCTATCTATTCCAGACTTTTGAAAGAGATAGATGTGAGTTTGAGAGAAATCACTTTGGTAGCTGTGAACTGGGGAGAGAGTCTAAGGTCACACTGATGGTTACCAGTGGAGCTACAGCTGGAATATATTTTCCACTGTACATTGTCTCATTTTTGAGAAGCACACTTTTCAATTTAGACTGAAAAGGAGCAACAGCCATTCATTTGGTCAATTAAGGGCCCACTTTTGTGGGATTCCTGGAGGTTTGTCTATCAGATTGCTTAGAAAGGTAAAAGGAAGCCACTGTAACTAATAGGTGTCAGTGCTCAGATCCCAGATGTTTATTGTCTTCAAAGATAAAAAGCTTGTTAACAGCAAGCATGGAGTTTACAGATAACAAGCTGATCAGTCCTCTTTTCTCCACCTGGTACTTTTCCTTGAATTAAATTTTTTAATCTTACTTTGCTAAAATAATTATATTTACCTTTGAAAAAGACAACATATGTAAACTGGCTTTTAGCAATGAAAATAATTTTTATGTCTAAGATTTGTTTGTTCGGCAGGAATTTTGGGTGGGGATACTAAGAAATTATCTTCCTAATACACAGCAAGAATGTATAACCCATTGAATTGGAGATGGTATCTTTATAAGCCTCTGCTTTAATTTGTTTTTAATTTACACCCATCCTCATCTAAAAGGATTTACAAAGCTTTATATGTCAATTAGTTTTGGTAACTAAAAAATAATCAATATTCATTCAGTTCTCTATTGCAGTTATAAATTTCTTCTGAGAACATATCAACATCCACATAAAACAGAAAAATCTGACACAATATGAATCTCTATAAATCCTATTTGGGTGTCTTCCAGATTTTCTTTTCTCATGTAGCCAGTTAAAATTAACCCAAATGGAGCAGCTGAGCTTCACTTAAGTTAGCTTAGAGTTGATTTTTTTTAATGGAATTGTAGAATTTGTTTAAGGATTATTATTTAATATACTGGTGTTTTAAGAAAAAGAACATTGGATTACTGTCTCACACACACTAGTGACATATGTGAGTGAATTATAATATTTTTAGTAAGAAAAGGATATTTGAAATATGGACAAAAATAAAAGTAATTCCAAGGACACCAATTTCTTCAAGATTCTGATTTTTTATTTTACTAAACCCGTGTTTTTAAATGTATTGATCAATTTAGGTATTACACCACTTAATAATTGTCTGTTAATATATTTATCTCCTTTACCAAGAGACCATGAGCTCCCTCAGGACAGAGGTTTGGTTCAGTGTTTTGACACTGCACTGGTTGCAATGCCTTGGACATAGTTGGCACTCAGTAAGTGTTTGTTGACAAATAATTTCAGGCACAGAAAATGCAGTTGCTCTCATTAACACTTCAGCACTGGAAGAGACTATCAGAATCATCATCCAGCCTAACTCCATCTTACAGATAAAGGAATATTCTGATCAGAGAAGACAGGTACCTTTTTGATAAACACAAAGCTCCCCAGGTCTCCCGACCCCTATTCCAATTTTTTACCTTAAAAATTTAAGATTTGAGTATTTTGCCCCAATACCTAGAACTGAGTTTCAAAATATGACATATATCAATTCAATGTTCAGATATCAGGGACCAGGTATCAGGAGCCCAAATTACAAAAGTGGAGAGAGTCAACCGCCAACTCAGTGGCACATGTCCTGCTTTTGATAGGCACGACCGTGTTTCTGTAAGAGAGCATCATAGCCTCTGAGTCTGTTATGGGGATAATAGAATGAGAACTATTTTTCCTAGACTCCTTAGGTAATATTCTAACTTGAAAATAAAGTTCTCCTTTCAGTGAGAACATTAAAGGAGACATGTAGAAAACAGATATTTGTGGTAGAGACTGCTATTTACCAAAATCTGTTTCCTCCTCTTCCTGGAAAACAGGCAGACAACATTTCCTAGTGCTCAACGCATTGAAGTGTAACCAGGTGATTTAGTTCTACTCAATGAAACGTGCTCAGAAGTGATGCACAGCACTTCCAAGATTCACTATAAAACATTCCCTTGCTTATCCATTTTTATTTTTTATGGAAAGATTTAACTCCTAGGGCAAACTTCTAAGTCATGTGTTAAGGTTGTTAGAAAGATCAGTAGTCTGGTTTCTGAATAACAAGAGGCTTCCTGTTTACCTGAAACTCCCTTGGACTATGAGAGCCGTACTCCTATTGTATTCAACCTCTGCTATATTGTGGGGAGGGGAGGTGGCTATTACAGCAACGAGTGTTACTTTTATCTCAAATTTCTGCAGTGGAGGAAAATGCCTTATTCTTATTAGTTAAAACTCCCAACACTGACCTTCTCCCCCCTTTTTCTAGCAGATATATGAAAATCTAGCATAGGGCAGGTTTCACTGAGCCATCACCGCCATGAGCTAATTAAGGTCTCGTTGGGCCTCATCCCCTAGGGCAGTGGTTCTCAAACTCTAGTCTTCAGCAGAATCACCTTGCAGGTTTGTTAAACCAGGTAAGCACTACGACTGGGTCTTTCCTCCAGGATTTGATTTTATTAGGTCTTGGGTGGAGCCTGATATTTTGCAATTGCAACAGGTTTCCAGATGATGTCTTTGAAACTGGTCCAGACCTCACACTTTGAGAACAGCTATAGGGCTTCTAGATTACTCCTAAACGTATTTTACCCCGTATTTTCAAACACCCGTCATATATAACCAATTAGCACCCTCTCAAAGTTGTACTATCTGCTTAACAATACACCTGATGCAACACTGAAATAGAGACAACAGGATCTCATACCACCTGCTTCGCTAACAAGGGGGTGTTTCTCACTGCTGAAATGGTCAAAAATAGCACTTGTGTTCTGATAGTGGGTCTGGAGATAGAAAAATTAGTTTATAGGTAAATTAAGTCCTCTTTATAGAATGAAAAGTAAGGTGAAATCTCATTTGAAGATGAGAAGCAGAGATGAGATGTTAAGGGGATAAAGATATTTATAGGCCACGGTTCTGGGAGGCTGGCTGGAGAATAAGGCATCCTTATTAAAGATTTACCAGAGGGATAAATAGAATCTCACCCTAGCATGAGAGGAAGCAGACAGCCAATTCCCCAGCAGAAAGTCCATCAAAAGTTTTTACCAAAAAAAAAAAAAACCACTTCAGCCAAAAGGAAAAGGCATCTCTCTACTACCAAGCACAACTCTGCCTTCCAAACATCAGGAAGCTCACTCCCCACGTGGCAGCAATTTTCAGACTGCTCCAAGTTTATACCTGGTCTCCAAGGCAGTGGTACCAGCCCAGAAGTGATGCTCGCAGCCTCACAGCCCTGCCAACCAGGACATGTGTAAAGAATGAGAGGGAATATCTTGTGCAGTAGCTGTGTGATGGGATGGAGTGGGACCTACACAAGCCAGGAGGATGAAGTCAGCCTTCAAAGATCCACTAAAGCCAAACTTCAAAAACAGTGGCAGAGCTGTGGGTTGCTGACAGACAGGCAAGTCTTGTTTATAAGAATCTAGGAGAGGGAGACCTTTTAAAGCAGAGGCCTGGGGAGACAGAATCTAAGAAGCAGAGTTGAATAAACATTGACAGAGCTGTAAACAACCAAACACATCTTTGTTTGGGAAAGCAAGGAAAGGTTACACATCAGTTTCTTTAGTTGAATTAATGGAGAAGGGTTCTTGTTAGCAACAATCTTCAAAGCAAAGGATGACAAATTGTAAATTTGAAACGAAAAATACTTCTCAATGGATACTGGACCCAGATGATGCCTATATTTAATGACAATGAGAGCCTAAATTTATATGGTGCTCCACAATTTTTTGAATGATATTATCTCACTTAATATTCAGAACACTATCAGGTAGGCAATGAGCCCAATTTTACAAGTGAGAAAATTCTGTCATTAGTATCCAAAGTTTCCAACTTCACTTACTCTTTCCACTTCTGAAATCTTTACATCTTAATCCAAGTAATAATATACTTAATTAAATCTGAACAAAACAGTGTATTTCACTATTGCCCTTGGCAATACAGTGTCTATAAAAAAGGGATGCCTTTCTCACACTATCATCCAACATGCCTTCCTACTATGGATGGAAAATTTTAGACAATTCCTTTGCTCTGCTAGAAAAAGAATATCTGCTGGGCTGAATGCTGCCTGGAAGACTGACCCTATTTACTCAAAAGATGATTTCTATCTAACATAATGTCAAATACTCTCTGTGCTATAGCAGTTGGTATTAAAACTTGAGCCTTTGTATTAAAAAGCTACCTCTCGGGCTTCCCTGGTGGCGCAGTGGTTGAGAGTCCACCTGCCGATGCAGGGAACACAGGATCGTGCCCTGGTCCGGGAGCTGCTGGGCCCGTGAGCCATGGCCGCTGAGCCTGCGCGTCCGGAGCCTGTGCTCCGCAACGGGAGAGGCCACAGCAGTGAGAGGCCCGCGTACCGCAAGAAACAAAAACAACAACAACAACAAAAGCTACCTCTCTAGAGCATTGCTCTGTAACTGTTACCTGCCTTGCCTCAGAGGGACTATACAGCTATACTGCACCTACCTCAGCAGCAGCACAGCCATCGCTATCACTGATATTATCACCATCTCTCCCACCCATCCCTGCAAATGGCTTTACATCTAATGAAGTTCACTTAAACCAGAGTCACCACCAGAGCAGGTACGCTGGGTAACACAGTACACAAAAGCCATTTAGAGTCATGAATGAAAATCTGGAAAGTCTCAAGGCCTTTTGAAACCCTCATTTAGTAGATAATGACTACATGTGTGGGAATTCTTAGAAAGACAGATAAGTAATCCTTATGTATTTACAAAATTATTCCCATATGAACACCATTCTTTATTCTGAAGCAGTGTACATAATGGTTAAGTATGCTGATTCTGGAGCTAGACAACCTAGGTTCAAAACCCAGTTCTGCTACTTTTTGTCTGTGTGCCATTAGACAACTTAAACTTCTCCATGCCTCTTTGTTCACCAGTAATATGCTAATGATAATAGTATTACTATTAGAATTAAATGAGTTAATACATTTAAACCATTAAGTATTTAATAACAATATTATCATTATTATTATTATATGGTGCAGCTCTATTTCTCAGAGACCTTTGCTGGAGCTCAGCCCTTGTGACTTTCAGATACCATGAAGCCTCTGTCCACAATCTGTTATTCCATTCCCAGCAACTGTATTCCAAGTAGACTGGTCTTGTGCTATTAGAATTCTGTGCTGGTTTTAAGAGGCCAATGTCATGAGACCATTCTTAACCCTTTTCTCACATGAGGATGAAGAGTGAATTTCTAAATAGAAATCAAAGGTGATATAAAAAATGGCACTATCTCCTTTCATCTATGAAAAAACAAATTCTGAGCTCTCCTTTTGTTTCAGACATAATTTTTGAAATATTCCACTGTATTACTATGTTCTAGAAGGGAGGCCTGATGCTCTGTAATGGGACTTCTAGAGGGGCCTATTTGCATGAGTAAATGAAAAGTTAAAAAGGAAGAAACTTACCACTAAAAGAAGATTCAGTTCGCAAAACCTGAACAAACCTAAGAATGATAATTGGGGGGACTGGGGAGGGCAAGTGACACTGTTGGAAGGAAAAGCTATGATTTTAATGATGAATGAAATGCTCTCCAACCCAACTCCATAAACTCACACTTGAGTCTTCTGGGTGCTTGGAAGTTGTGACAGCTTGGGGATGGGGTATTTTTGTTTTGTTTTGTTGTTTTTCAAACAGCTTAACTGAAGTATAACTGAAATGCAAAAAACTGCACAATTTTAATGTACACAATGCAATGAGTTTGGACATAGGCATACACCTATATATAATAAACATAACCATCACCTCCAAAAATTTCCTCATGCCTCTCTGGGTTTTGTTTTGTTTTGTTTTGTGGTAAGAACACTCACCATGAGATCTACCCTAAATACTTTACAAGCATAATACAGTATTGTTAACTACAGGTGCTATGTCATATCACAGAGCTCTAGAACTTACTCATTTTGCATAACATAAATCTTATAGGATTGAACAACAGCTCTCCATTTAGAAAGGGGATGCTTTAATAATGGAGTAAATTTTCTGAAAACTTCAACACAGGGTATTGTAAAGTCAAGACAGCCTTTGGTCTAGTCATGCAACATGGTTCATATGGGAAGAGGTATTTTGCCTATTTCAACAAGGCAATCGATTATCAGAACACATAAGTCAAACATGAATCAGAAGGAACAAGGCGAGAGGCCTCAACAGGAGTGACTTGGATACCACTGACAGAAACAAAGCACAGGGCTTCCCTGGTGGCGCAGCGGTTGAGAGTCCACCTGCCGATGCAGGGGACACGCATTCGTGCCCTGGTCCGGGAAGATCCCACATGCCGCGGAGCGGCTGGGCCCGTGAGCCATGGCCGCTGAGCCTGCGCGTCCGGAGCCTGTGCTCCGCAACGGGAGAGGCCACAACAGGGAGAGGCCCGCATAAAGAAACAAAGCACAGGATAACGCAGGATGATAAGGAGGACGACAGCGGGGAGCATGCGCACAGTAGGCTTTGTAACTTCTTCCCTCCACCAGCCTCACAAACCAACCACTGAACTCTTTCTCACTGAGCCCAAACTTGCCACAGAATCTTTAAGACTACAGTTCTCCCTGAGTCACAATGATCGCTCTGGAATAGGATACAAAATGAAATCTATAAATTCCTATCTGCTCTGGGGAACTCCTACCTATGGGAGAGGAATTTGAGGGAGATTAGAGATCTCTGAAATCCGGGGACAGACCACAGAAAATATTGTTTATTATTGTTATGGCTACTTCTTGAAAAAGCCATAAAGGGGTGATAGGTTTCATACAACATTCATATTCTCGCTCCTTTTGTGGATGGCATTACACATTGCAGCATGTTTGACTCAAATCAATACAGGTATCAGTGGCAACAGAACTAGTTTTTCCTACAGATAAGTGTATTGCCCTCATATGATTCAGATGTCATTCTTTAGTGATATAATTAAGTCCACCTTACCAACTGGTGGGCTCTTTTAAATTACCCTACTGCTCATTACAAATTAAAATTTACCCTGCTTTCAATGCATATAAGCATTATAAAAAAATACACCAAAGGCTTGGCTATATTTGAAGTGAATTTAAAAAAACTGAGCATTGGAAAAAACTAGCTATATTGTCCTCCAATCCCTTCACATGATGAAATTGAGTCCAGGCGATAACAGACTTTCCTTAAAAACACGTGTGTAAGTCTCCTAGCCTCACTTCCTACCTCATCTGGTGGTGCCTGGCGACACGCTCCGAGTGCTGAAAGTCATGCCATCTGTGAGGCCGCTCACAGGCCTGCGCGAGACGCCCACCATTGTTCCCGCCAAGAGTCCCAGGGGCCCCTCAGACCAAGCTGCTGCCCCACCTCCCGTGGGGAGCCACCCGCCCGTCAGCCCATGCTGTTCCCGCCACCTCTGCTCCGCCAACCCGGCAGCCTGTGATTCTGGGAGGAAGAATTCCGGCCTCTCTCAGAAGAGGAATTCAAATGCACAAAGGACTCTCCTCATTTGCATAAGCTTCAGGCCTCACAAAACCTGGTTCCTTCCTGCTGGCTGTCAATAAGAAAGCTATCACAGGACATCCTGGATAAGTAATCTAAGGCAAAGAAAAAATTTTTAAAGGTAATCAAACTGCAGTCCTGCGTGGAATTCTATGTGATGTCCTCCAACCTCAGGACCAGACTATCCCCTCTCCTCCAGCCAGTTGTGGAGAGGTTGGGAAGGAAATGGCGATGATTCTGGATTCCATTTAAGGTTCAATTACTGAGTTGCCTGGGAGCCCAACGGGAGGATGGCCTCACTATGGCTGCTGTCTCTGGAGGGACCCCACCAGCTGAAGTGGCGACCATCCTTGGGACCACAGGTCAGTACATTTCCTGAAGTCAGAGCTGGTTCCAGAGAGGTTGACCACTGTATATCTCTTGAAGTACAGCTGCAAAGCATCTCTAACAAAGACCAGTCTATAGATGAGGAAACAGACGCTGAAGCACAGAGAGGTTAAGGCACTTACTCAAAGTCACAAAGACACCGTGTGGTTGACAGGGTGTGGATGCTCTGGCCAGGTGTCAGGCCTGAGCCTCTGAGGTGGGAGAGCCGAGTTCAGGACACTGGACCACCAGACACCTCTCAGCCGCATGCAATATCACTGGGCGAAAGATCTCCCAGAGATCTCCGTCTCAATGCTAAGACCCAGCTCCACTCAATGACCAGCAAGCTCCAGTGCTGGACACCCCATGCCAAAAAACTAGCAAGACAGGAACACAACCCCACCAATTGGCAGAGAGGCCACCTAAAATCATAAGTTCACAGACACCGCAAAACACACCACCAGACGAGATCCTGCCCACCAGAAAGACAAGATCCAGCCTCATCCACAAGAGCACAGGCACTACGTCTGCTCCACCAGGAAGCCTACACAACCCACTGAATCAACCTTAGCCACTGGGGACAGACACTGAAAACAATGGGAACTACAAACCTGCAGCCTACGAAAAGGAGACCCCAAACACAGTAAGTTAAGCAAAATGAGAAGACAGAGAAACACACAGAAGATGAAGGAGCAAGATAAAAACCCACCAGACCCAACAAATGAAGAGGAAATAGGCAGTCTACCTAAAAAAGAATTCAGAGTAATGATAGTAAGGATGATCCAAAATCTTGGAAATAGAGAAAACGCAAGAAAGATTTAACAAGGACCTAGAAGAACTAAAGATGAAACAAGCAATGATGAACAACACAATAAATGAAATTAAAAATGATCCAGAAGGAATTAATAGCAGATTAACTGAGGCAGAAGAATGGATAAGTAAGCTGGAAGGTAAAATAGGGGAAATAACTACTGCACAACAGAATAAAGAAAAAAGAATGAAAAGAATTGAGGACAGACACAGAGACCTCTGGACAACACTAAATGCACCAACATTCAAATTATAGGGGTCCCAGAAGAAGAAGAAGAGGAAAAAAAAGGGACTGAGAAAATATTTGAAGAGATTATAGTTGAAAACTTCCCTAATATGGGAAAGGAAACAGTCAATCAAGTCCACAAAGCAAAGATAGTCCCATACAGGATAAATCCAAGGAGAAACACACCAAGACACATATTAAGCAAACTATCAAAAATTAGATACAAAGAAAAAATATTAGAAGCAGCAAGGGAAAAGCAACAAAAAACATACAAGGGAATCCCTATAAGGTTAACAACTGCTCTTTCAGCAGAAACTCTGCAAGCCAGAAGGGAGTGGAAGGACATATTTAAAGTGATGAAGGAGAAACCTACAACCAAGATTACTCTACCCAGCAAGGATCTCATTCAGAGTCAACGGAGAAATTAAAACCTTTACAGACAAGCAAAAGCTAAGAGAATTCAGCACCACCAAACGAGCTCTACAACAAACGCTAAAGGAACTTCTCTAAGTGGGAAACACAAAAGAAAAGGACCTACAATAACAAACCCAAAACAATTAAGAAAATGGTAATAGGAACATACATATTGATAGTTACCTTAAATGTGAATGGATTAAATGCTCCAACCAAAAGACACAGGCTTGCTGAATGGATACAAAAACAAAACCCATGTATATGCTGTCTACAAGAGACCCACTTTAGACCTAGGGACACATACAGACTGAAAGTGAGAGGATGGAAAAAGATATTCCACGCAAATGGAAATCAAAAGAAAGCTGGAGTGGCAATTCTCAAATCAGACAAAATAGACTTTAAAATAAATACTATTAGAAGAGACAAAGGAGGACACTACATAATGATGAAGGGATCAATCCAAGAAGATGTAACAATTGTAAATATTTATGCACCCAACACAGGAGCACCTCAATTCATGAGGCAAATTCTAACAGCCATAAAGGGGAAATTGACAGTAACACATTCATAGTAGGGGACTTTAACATCCCACATTCACCAATGGGCAGATCATCCAAAATGAAAATAAATAAGGAAACACAAGCTTTAAATGATACATTAAACAAGATGGACTTAATTGGTATTTATAGGACATTCCATCCAAAAACAACAGAATACACCTTCTTCTCAATTGCTCAAGTAACATTCTCCAGGATAAATCATACCTTGGGTCACAAATCAAGCCTTGGTAAATTTAAGAAAACTGAAATCATATCAAATATCTTTTCTGACCACAATGCTATGAGTCTAGATATCAATTACAGGAAAAAAAACTGTAAAAAATACAAACACATGGAGGCTAAACAAAACAATGCAGAATAACCAAAAGATCACTGAAGAAATCAAAGATGAAATCAAAAAATACCGAGAAACGAATGACAATGAAAACACGATGGCCCACAACCTACGGATTGCAGCAAAAGCAGTTCTAAGAGGGAAGTTTATACCAATACAATCCTATCTCAAGAAACAAGATACATCTCAAACATCCTAACCTTACACCTAAAGCAATTAGAGAAAGAACAAAAAAACACCCAAAGTTAGCAGAAGGAAAAAAATCAGATCAGAAATAAATGAAAAAGAAATGAAGGAAAAAAATAGCAAACATCAGTAAAACTAAAAGCTGGTTCTTTGAGAAGATAAACAAAACTGATAAACCGTTAGCCAGACACATTAAGAAAAAAAAAGGAAAAGACTCAAATCAATAGAATTAGAAATGAAAAAGGAGAAGTAACAACTGACACTGCAGAAATACAAAGGATCATGAGAGATTACTATAAGCAACTATACACCAATAAAATAGACAACCTGGAATAAATGGACAAATCCTTAGAAAAGCACAACTTCTGATACTGAACCAGGAAGAAACAGAAAATATAAACAGACCAATCACAAGGACTGAAATTGAAACTGTGATTAAAAATCTTACAACAAACAAAAGCCCAGGACCAGAGAGCTTCACAGGCGAATTCTATCAAACATTTAGAGAAGAGCTAACACCTATCCTTCTCAAACTCTTCCAAAAGATAGCAGAGGGAGGAACACTCCCAAACTCATGCTATGGGGCCACGATCACCCTGCTACCAAAACCAGACAAAGATGTTACAAAAAAAGAAAACTGCAGGCAAACACTACTAATGAAAATAGATACAAATATCGTCAACAAAATACTAGCAAACAGAATCTAACAGCACATTAAAAGCATCATACACCATGGTCAAGTGGGGTTTATCCCAGGAATGCAAGGATTCTTCAATATATGCAAATCAATCATTGTGATACACCACATTAACAAACTGAGGGATAAAAACCATATGATCATCTCAATAGATGCAGATAAAGATTTTGACAAAATTCAACACCCATTTATGAGAAAAACCCTCCAGAAAGTAGGCATAGAGGGAACTTACCTCAACATAATAAGGGCCATATATGACAAAGCCACAGCCAACATTGTTCTCAATGGTGAAAGCATTTCCACTAAGATCAGGAACAAGACAAGGGTGCCCACCCTCTCCACTATTGTTCAACACGGTTTTGGAAGTTTTAGCCATAGCAATCAGAGATGAAAAATAAATAAAAGGAAGCTAAATTGGAAAAGAAGTAAAACTGTCACCATTTGCAGATGACATGATACTATACATAGAGAAACCTAAAGATGCTACCAGGAAACTACTAGAGCTGATTAAAGAATTTAGTAAAATAGCAGAATAAAAAATTAATGCACAGAAATCTCTTGCATTACTATACACGAATGATGAGAAATCTGAAAAAGAAATTAAGGAGACACTCCCATTTATCATTGCAAAAAAAGAATAAAATACCTAGGAATAAACTTACCTAAGGAGACAAAAGACCTGTATGCAGAAAACTGTAAGACACTGATGAAAGAAATTAAACATGATACAAACAGATGGAGAGATAAACCATGTTCTTGGATTGGAAGAATCAACATTGTGAAAATGACTATATGACCCAAAGCAATCTACAGATTCAATGCAATCAGTATCAATCTACAAGAGCATTCTTCACAGAACTGGAACAAAAAATTTCACAATTTGTATGGAAACACAGAAGACCCCGAATAGCCAAAGCAGCCTTGAGAAAGAAAACCAGAGCTGTAGGAATCAGGCTCCCTGACTTCAGGCTGTACTACAAAGCTACAGTACTCAAGACAGTATGGTACTGCCACAAAAACAGAAATATAGATCAATGGAACAGGATAAAAAGCCCAAAGATAAACCCACACACATATGGTCACCTTATCTTTGATAAATGAAGCAAGAATATATAATGGAGAAAAAACAGCCTCTTCAATAAGTGGTGCTAGTAAAACTGGACAGCTACATGTAAAAGAATGAAATTGGAACACTTCCTAAGGCCATACAGAAAAAATAAATTCAACATGGATTAAAGACCTAAATGTAAGGCTAGACACTAAAACTCTTAGAGGAAAACATAGGCAGAACACTCATTGACATAAATCGCAGCAAGATCCTTTATGACCCACCTCCTAGAGAAATGGAAATAAACAAATGGGACCTAATGAAACTTAAAAGCTTTTGCACAGCAAAAGAAACCATAAACAAGACGATAAACCAACCCTCAGAATGGGAGAAAATATTTGCAAATGAAGCAACTGACAAAGGATTAATCTCCAAAATACACAAGCAGCTCATGCAGCTCAATATCAAGAAAAAACCCAATCCAAAAATAGGCAGAAGACCTAAACAGACATTTCTCCAAAGAAGATATACAGATTGCCAACAAACACATCAAAGCATGCTCAACATCACTAATCATTGGAGAAATGCAAATCAAAACTACAATGAGGTATCACCTCACACCAGTCAGAATGGCCATCATCAAAAAATCTACAAACAATAAATGCTGGAGAGGGTGTGGAGAAAAGGGAACTCTCTTGCACTGTTGGTGGGAATATAAAGTGATATAGCCACTTTGCAGAACAGTAGGGACCTTCCTTAAGAAACTAAAAATAGAACTACCATATGACTCAGCAATCCCACTACGGGGCATATACCTTGAGAAAACCATAAATCAAAAAGTGTCACGTACCACAATATTCATTGCAGCTCTATTGACAATAGCCAGGACATGGAAGCAACCTAAGTGTCCATCAACAGATGAATGGATAAAGAAGATGTGGCACATATATACAATGGAATATTACTCAGCATAAAAAGAAACGAAATTGAGTTGTTTGTAGTGAGGTGGATGGACCTAGTCTGTCATACAGAGTGAAGTAAGTCAGAAAGAGAAAAACAAATACCGAATGCTAACACACATATATGGAATCTTAAAAAAGAAAAAAAAGCAAAGTTTCTGAAGAACCTAGGGGCAGGACAGGAATAAAGACGCAGATGCAGAGAATGGACTTGAGGATACAGGGAGGGGGAAGGGTAAGCTGGGACGAAGTGAGAGAGTAGCACTGACATATATACACTACAAAATGTAAAACCGCTAGTGGGAAGCAGCTGCATCGCACAGGGAGATCAGCTTGGTGCTTTGTGACCACCTAGAGGGGTGGGATAGGGAGGGTGGGAGGGAGATGTAAGAGGGAGGGTATTTGGGGATATATGTATACGTATAGCTGGTTCACTTTGTTTTACAGCAGAAACTAACACAACATTGTAAAGCAATTATACTCCAATAAAGATGTTTAAAAAAAAAATGAAAGAAAAAAAAAATAAAAACACCTGTGGTAGAGCCAAAGCTGGAACCTTTGTATTCATTTTCTCCCTGACACCATACTGACCTATGGGTTAGTGAAAGAACCATAAAGATCTCTCTACCCAAAGGTAGGGATGTGTGGCAATCACTCAGAGCAGGAGATAATAGTAGCTACAGCAGGAGTGACAACGGGAATGTAGGCAATTAGACAGTCTGAAATTGTCAAGAGTGCTTGAGAGGAAGAACCAATGCATACAGCATTTGAAATAAGAAACAAGAGAACGTATACTAGTGTTAAAACATAAACATATTAATATTATTGAATGTTTGTAGCTGGGAATTCTACACTTAAATAATTTAAATGTTGCATCTGGGAGATAAAATACTGCACTTTATTATGACAATGAAACTAATTTGGAAAAATAAAACCTAAAGCACATGTTAACAATGAGGCATTTTGATTATTTAATGCACACTAGGAGGGAAAAACAGAATTTAAAAAACCTGTGTGTGTGTGTGTTTGATAGTCCATACAGCTGCTCCCTGGGACAGGTAGTTCTAGAATGAATAGGAAGGAGGATGGTTGGGTGGGGGAGCAGGACTCATTACACAAAGTAGCTGCAGAAACCAGCTGAGGCTAAGCCAAGTACAGCAAAACTCAATCCCACATCTTAGTGGTTGAGGGAAATCCGAAGAAATCACTGTTATTTTAGAAAAGGAAACAGGGACAAAAATGACATCCTTAAAAAAAAATAAAACCTACAGATAAAAATAACCCACAAGATCTCTTAAAGCTCTTTAGAAACATTTGAAAGCCTGGATTAAATGTAAGTCCAGAAAGGAAGAAAGGGAGGGAGGGAGAGAGAGGGAGGGGGGAAGGAGGGGGAAGGAAGAATAGAGAGAAGGGGAGGGAAGGGGAGATAGAAAAAAAAAGCTTTAAAAAGTTCTGTTGGAAAAAAAAAAAAAAAAAAAAAAAGTTTAAAATCACAATAATATACCACTACCCACCTACAGAATGTCTAAAATTTTAGAAACTGACTTCCAGGATGTGAGGCTACTGAAAAATGCATGCATTACTGGTGGCAGTAAATTAGAGCAATCACTTTAGGAAACTGATGGCTGTCTCCTAAAATTGAAAATACATATACATACCCTGTGACCCAGCAATTCTACTCCTACCTTTATACCCCCTACATATGCTCCTAGGAATTAACAGAGATGTGTCCGAATGTGCACAGTGGCATTGTTTCAAATAGCAGTTCTGTTACCAACTAATAAAGTACAGTGTAACATATATTAAAAGGCAGAGGAAAACCATAAACATGTACAAAATATAAATAGATTTAAAAAAAACAAGGAAAGCCACAAAAGGTGGTACTTCAAGTGCAACTTAGGAATTATAGGAGTCCAAAAAAAGAAACTAAGGAAAAGCATGCAAAAGTTTAGAGAGCCTAAGAGAAGTTCTTTAAGTGTAGCAAAGGGAGGGGATCAGTAGGAGAATTACACAAACCACCCGGCCACAGGAATGAGAAAGCATACCCAGGGTAAAAAGGTAAAAGCCAGGAAACTAGTTGTTTTTAAGATGACATCCTTTTTTCTAAGGATGTCATTTTTGTCCCTGTTTCCTTTTCTAAAATAACAGTGTGATTGATTTCTTCGGATTTCCCTCAACCACTAGGATGTGGGATTGAGTTTTGCCTCAGTCTATCTCAAGGTCGTTACCTGTTTCTTATTTTAAAGGGGCAATGAGATCAAAGGATGCTAGATCTGTGTGGGATCTTTGAAAACAAATTCACACACCAAATGTAGATGAGTCATCCTTGTTGGATGGCATCCATCTACAAATTCTAAAAGTAACTTAAAGGTGGGACCTTGAGATGGTAGATCAATGTAGATGCTCTTTAAACTGTCACATTCTAGGCCACTGGAGATTTGCCAGAGAGATCTCCCCACAAGCAGTCATTAAAGAAGAGCCAGGTGAAACTCCCTTTCATAATGAAGTCAAATCCCAGTGAAAAGCATCAAACAATTGATGCTCTGTCCCCACCAGCGGAGAAGGGAGAGTGGAGACGAAAGAGCACCGGGCCAGGTGGGAGACTGCTATACTATTGACTAGCATTTTATCTCACTTAAGTTACTGAGCCTCCTAAGGTCTCAGTTTCCTTGTCCTCAAAAGAGGTGTAAGAATCCCTAACCAAATAAAGTAAAATAAAATAAAAAGTAATGATTCAAGGAGATAACATGACTGTAAGTATCAAATAACAGCTGAAACTGTTATCTTAAAAGTTTTCATTATGTTGCCAGGCACTGAACTAGGTATCTTGCCCGCAATCCTCACATTGCAGGTGCTCAATAATCTTACCTTTCTTTCTTCCCCAGAGAGTATTTCTTGGGGCCCAGAGAAGTTAATTTATGTGAAAGCACTTCATAAAGTGTAAATTGTTGTGAGCACATGGGTACTTATGAAGAGATCATGGGATCTATTAACAAGGATGTATCAATGAACAAGCAAGTAAACAAGCTACTGGAGGAAAATCAGCACGGTTTCTGAAAGATGAAATAACACTGGATTAATATGCTAGTCAGTTTCCTAAGTTTGCTAAAAACCACTAAGGTCATGAAGCAAGAACAAATTAATTATGGATGGCATCATGTAATATCTCCCTAGTTTAAAAACCAAAGCACTCACCAAAAATTGTATTCAGTAGGGCACTGATGAAAAAATTATGGTATGGGACACTATGCAATTGTTAATAAAGATGTTGTAGGTGAATATTTGATAATAGAGAAAAACATTTCACGACATGCTATTAAAAGAGAAGAATAAATCACAAAGTATATGTAAATCATGATCCTAATTTTATAACTAACGCCTGAGGATGGGAGGGAGTCTGGAATGGTATACAACCAAAAAATGTTAACATAGATTTCTCTAGTACTGAACATATAATTAGCTTTTTCATTTTTTCCAGTGCTTTTCTGTGTTTTCTCATTTTTCTACAATGAACACATTAATTTATAATGAGAAACTTTTAAAACACAAATGATTCTTTAAACCCTATCAGGGAAAACTGTAGCTTCACTCATTCTAAGAATGTTTTAAAAAAAGCAAGCTTTGCTTTGGAATGCAGTGGGAAGCACTTCAAAGTTCCTTCAGTGTTGCCAAGGTTTATTTAACAATATTTTCTCACCATATATTATACAAGAACAGAACTAAACAGATGGTCTACATCGGAAACCCAGCAATCTAGGAAAAGTTACCCTCACTACCTACTCATCATATATTCCATACTATACATTACACACACAACTCCTTATTGCCTTATTAATAACATACATGCCTCAGCCTTACATAGATCCCTATGTCAAAGTCATCCCACAGGACACACACACATCTGTGTGTATGTGTGTGTCTTCAGAAGATGATGTGATAGAGATATCCACACTCAAGATATGAGCCGACTTACTTTAAAAATTACCTTCTTGCCTCACATATTTGTAGATTTTATACAGAAAAACTAAGTAGCTTGGAATTTGCAGTAAACAAAGGCAAGGCTTGCATTTGACTCAGTATTATGTATGCAAATGGCATCTTGGCATCAAATTAGTCTTCCAGAAGCAAGATTTCCTTTATGTCACTTCCTTCCTGAACCAATCAATGGCCCTTTATTTCTTTCAGGATCAAGTACAAATGGCTCAGCCTGGCATCCCAGCTTCACACCGAGTCTCCAGGCTTCTTTGTCAATATTTTCCAACAACAACCCTTAACTCTACTCGGGCTACAGTCCATACTACAACCCAAACACAGCATATCCTTTTTCGGTTCCTCTGTTTGTGTTATTTTCCCCAATGGAAGTATTCTTCCTCTTTTTCCTTCCCCCTGTAAATCCTTCTAGCCTTCCAATGTCAGACTTAAGACCATTTCCATGATACATACCCATCCTCTGGTTTCTCTAACTTATTTTCTGAACCAATCAGTTTTACAGTTTATCATATTTTTCTATTACTCTTCAGGAAATTATTTCTTAAGAATACTAGACTCCCAATAAATACATATTGAATTAAGCTCAAACATCCAGTGGTATAAAGTTTTATAGAGGTGAGGTAGAAAATGTAACAAAAAAGAGCTAGTGTTATGATTTTAGTGACTTAATTGGAAATAAATGATGCTACTACCAATTACAAAAGGATTCGGTTCTTTTTTAATCTGGCCTTAAAGCTAGGTCAGCAAGACCCTCTCCTTGAAAGGACTTTGTTGGGAATTAGGTGTTTTTTTTTTTTTCCCTGAATGTAATAAAACTGAATTCTTTTAAAATGGTATTTAATTCAGCTGTTTTGCTAATTAAGACTCGACTTCTCCCCAATCAAAATAAAATCATACAGTCATCTAATTTTTGGAGCTCAAAGAGAACTTAGAGATTATCTCCAGAATCAGTAACATGCCCAAGGCTACAGAGATGGTGAGTCAAAAACGATTTTTTTTATTCTATAAGTCATTCCCATTTATACCACTATTTAGGGTAATGCAGTGTACGGAAAAGGACCTGGACTTGGAGACAGAAGCCCAGGCTTCTAACACAAGCCCAGTTTTACTAAGTTGTAGGGTGGAAATAATAGCATATGACCTCACAACGTTGCTAGTAGTAGGTAGGAACAGGTGAGAAGTAACATATAAGCATGGCCACATGCTTATATATTCTCGTCCTAAACTGCAACGGTTGTTTACACACTTGTGTGCCAGAAAACCTCACTCAACCAAGCCCTAAGGATTCTGCCCCTGAATCTCTCATCAATGCATTAACTCTCCTCCAATGCCACAACCTTAGCCCAAACTACCAAGATCTCTGTTCTTATCTAATAAAAGCCTCTGAGGTGGCTTCTCCCCATCACTCTTTTCCTTTTCCTATACTGCAGCCAGAGTCCTCTTTCAAAAACTCACACCTATGTGGCACTTTCCTTCATTAAAACCCTTCAATACCTTCCCTCATTTTTGCCCCTTAGGCTAAATCTCACATCCTTGCAAAGCTCCTCAAGGCCCTGCAGCTTTGGGCTTAGTTCACCCATCAAGGTTTACCTTGTCATTTTCCTCTTTGGTCTTTGCACCCTTCTCCTCCTTCAGTTTCTGGAAAATGCTAGTCTCCTTCTTACCTCACACCTTGGCAATACACCTCTTTGCTGGGAAAGCCCTCTCTCCACATAGCTAACTCCTACTCATCATTCAAATACAATTACATGTGAATTCCTCAAGAAAAGCCTTCCTAGCTCCCAAGGCTAAGCTAAGTCTCCCTAAAATACATCCTCATAGTACCCTAAATTCTCCTTCATTATTTATTACAATGGTAATTAATTCGTTATCTTTTAAGTGCCTATCTCCTTTTCTATAAGGTTTATAAAAGTGTTTGCTTAGGCTTAAAAAATATTTATGAAAGAAAGGGAGGGAGGGAGGAATTGAGATGTTTCTTGGATATCCAGCCACACTCTTATTACCCTGTACTTGGTATACACCCCAACTAGCTGGCATAACTACCCATTCCTCATGCTGCACACATGATACAAACAAAAATAAATTTAAACCCACAGAATGCCCACTCTTCTCCTTCCTCCTCAGCTCAAACCACATTATTGCCTAATGGGAAAGACAGGAAATTAAAATTTCAGTAACAAAACCATAGTAGCCACTAGGAGCAGTTTCAAGCCTGCATCTGATATGCCAGCACTGGGTTGGGTTGGGTCAGTGGGATTCGTCTTATCTCTGATACATGAGAGAGAAATCAGAGTTTCTTCCCATTGCTGTTCAGACAGAGCGTCCCCAGTGGAAAGCAGGCCTGATCGCAGGCGGCCTGGATCAGACTGACTCAGCCAGAATTCCCCTGGGTATTCGTCAGGGACAGTGAACCTGCGTTTCCTCCCAGCATGTTGCCGCTCTGTCCTGAAGAGACAGAGGCACGTATCCCCTCTCCTGGGAGTAGGATACAGCTTCTGGGGCTGCCGGTTAGAAGGAAGGGGAGATAACAGGAGGCGGGGAGGTAAGCCTCCTTTCCTGCTCATCCCTGGGAGTACACAATTGCCTTCTCAAGAAGAGAAAAGAGAGCACTGGTTTGAAAGACATTTATATAAATTCCTGCTTCCTCATAAAACACTTGGTATTCATTCAATTTAAAAACAAAATTGTATCGTTGGTTTAAATGTACCTAATTCTGCACTGAAGGCTATAAAAACAGCCCTATAAATGGTGCCTAGAAAGAATCCCTTAATATCACTGATATTTCAATGGAAGACAAATACTAATTATACATATCAACAATGTCAGCGTATTTCCCTGCATAACTTCCTTTTTTTCCCTGACTTTCTCCATAGTGAATAAGATAGAAGGGCCATAAAGGAAGAGAAGGGACGGAGGTTATTTGAGCAGTAGAGTTCTGGTCTGCTGACACCCTCAGCAAGATTCATTAATCTTGGAGATTCTCACTTTCATCTGCTAAACAACAGTGATTCACACAGAGTTACGCAGCCACAGTAGCAAAGTTCACTGGAATCTAGATCTCCTGACCTTTCTTCCCTCCTTCAGCAATTCCTCAGTACTGCAAGCTAACATATTAAGTGAGGCTTTTGCAGGCTTATGAAAAAGGGATACAAAGGGTGGCTAGCATGGAATTAAAAATGGACACGTTTTCCTTCCAATTTTGCTTTGCTCTGTTTTGTGTTTTGGCTTAAGCCCTTTGAGCCAAGTGAGAAGAAGGCAGAAGCAGCTTATGCAGCCCATATCAATCCTGGTATCTCCCGTCAGCATTAGGTTAGCACTGGGAGCTTAATATGGCTCTCACCCAAGTCCAGAGAAATAAAGGATGGAGGCTGGGAGAGAGATAGCTATGAACACTGGCAAATTCTTTTCAGTCAGTGGCGAGCAGCCAGATAATTCTGTTTAATTTAACTCTTTATCTTCTCTGGCAGAAACAAACAGTACATCTGCTTGAAGCATCATAACTTTCAAAGCACGCAAAGGACATCAGACAGGCACCATTATCCCAATGCAGTAAATAAGGAAACTGAGACTTACGTGAGATTATAGTCTACAATTCATCGAGAAATTATCGATTCAAAATCAGTATCTGTATCTTATTACGCGTGTCTCAAGCGTTCTCACTTGACCACCTTCCCTACTTAGTGTCCAGACTAGCACTTCTTATGCTGGCAGCACTGATGTTTTTAACTAGCAAAGAATGATACAGAACACAAGGAAATCTTGGTTGGCAGAGGGGCAATGGTATGAAGGAAAGGCTCATGCAAGGAAAATTACTTATTTATTTCAAATCATTCTACCCTATCGGGCATGGTGGAAAAGAATATAGTAAAGAAAACATCCTATGTAGGAAAATATGATAAACAAGATCTTCACAGTACAAATATTGTTATGTGCTAGAAGACAGGGTTGGCTTTAGGATCTGACCACAATTGTGGAAAATGAATTAGTCTCCTGGGGTTGGCCTGTAGATAGTTAACAACTGGAAAAAGAAAAGATATCCTAAGGCCTCTGGTCAATTGCTTTACTTCTAGACTGTATTGTGCCTCTCTAGATTAATAAGCTACTTCTAAAGAACTCCACAAAGAGAGATGATATACATTTTCAGCGGTCATCATGGTAATTCGACCGGGTCGTTGTGGGGGGGGCGGGGTTTGCATCACAATACAAACTGAAAGCTTATGACAAGGTCTGTTCAGCCACCTATGAAATCCAGAGAGAAGACAACACTCAACAAAGGGGAAAGGATAGGCTCCTCAGAATGTTCATGTTAGTACTGTTTTTAAATAAGTGATGTCAGATATTGCCTCAGAATGCAAGGGCCTTAGAAAAAAGGAACTGTTTCTCCCGAATCTCCAACAAAGGGGCCTCGCTGCAGTGCACGCGCATTGAAGACAACAACCATGGCGGCGGTGATGAAGACAACGGCAACGTTCCCACTTTGCAGAAAATCAGGACTTATGGAGGATGCCTAAACTCTTCTTAGGTTACCTGGGTAAAATCAGAAACTTTACATTTTCACTTTGTAGTTACTTGCTACCACCTAATATTAAAAGACGATGTAACATGGACTCAGAAAAAAGTTATTTCTTGAAGGGTCTTATTTTTAGTCCTTGTCAGACTGAGCTGTCAAACACCACTGGAGGGGTTTCACCAACACATTTGCATTGAACTGCTTGTGCGGAAGGGGGTGGAACGTGTCCCTGTGAGCAGCTTAGGCTCTTCAAAGATGTTCTCTAAAGGGAGCCTCCTAACAACGGGATAGAACACACAGGTCCTCACTGAGCAGCTGCTACAGGGCTCCCCTCAAGGGCTGGCCATGCTGCCTCTGATGCAGTGTAACTACGCTCTTCTCATCTCCTGGCCACTGAGCAGCCCAAATCCGGCTGCAGGCAGAAGCCAAGGCGACCTTCAGGCCCAGATGAGCCAGAAATGCGGGCGGGGGGGGCCATGTGGAGTTCACCTCTTCTGCAGTCTCCAAAGGGCACAGAGCTACTGCCAGCCCAGATGCCAAAGGGAGAGAACAGAGCCAACCTCAGTGGAAAGCAGCGGCTGCTCTCTGGTTCTGGAGCATGAGAAAGGAAGGAGAGATGCCAGATGACAAGGCGACCCAGCCAGACGTGAGTCAGTGAAACAAGGGCCTTAGACTACCCCAGCTCAAAACGGAGAGTTCTGAGGAGTTTCCGTTGTTGTTTATGTTTGCTTGCTTCCCTTTAAACAATTCCAACTGGATTATTTTCTCTTTGCTTGTTCTGGGTTATAAATAAACATGATAAAAAAAATAAAAATAAACATGATAACAGTGAAATTATGAACTAGAAACTTTCTTCTGAGAACCGTATACCTTTAACAACAGAGTTGTTATTACATAAAATACATTTATCAGTATATCAAGGATAAAACCCAGTCGGGACACTAATTATGTAACCTTTTCACCATTTCTTCATTATCACAAAGATATGGCATGGATGAAAATAATCAACTATAGAAAAGTACTCTAGAATATTTGGAAAAAAAAGCCCAAGAAAAATTATAGGTCTTTATCACATGTAAATATACCTTAACTAACATATCTTGTATCATCTGTTTCAAAACAATGTTAGTGATCCTTACTTACATCATCACCTAGAAACAGAATGTAATTATTACCGAGAACACACCAATGTATGTCTGGCTTGCCTATGGCCACCAAGTAATGACTTTGCACCACCTCTGTCTCACAAGGCCAAACCAATTTATTTAAACAGTATCCATCTACACGGCCCCAAATACTCGCATTAAACATTTTTGAACAAATGGAATCTAATTAAAAATGACTACCAAGGACAGCATCATCTGGGGACCTATGAACATATCCATGAGAAACAACTGTGCTGCAGAAGGGAGAAAGCAGTCAAGGAATGGGGCTGTTTCGAAAGGGCCACACACTTTGACACGGAGCAGTGTGTGTGTGTGTATGTGTGTGTGTGTGTGTGTGTGTGTGTGTGTGTGTGTGTGTAAGAGAGAGGAGAGCATGTTGTGAGGCAGCCAGCCCCAGACTTGCATAATCATGGCAGAAGGACAGAGCATATAGCAACTGCTTGCGGGTGACCCCCATGTCTCCTAGCCTCCTCTGGCCATACTGCCTTCTCCTCCTACCCCATTGCTCAAAGTTACTACTTCTTGGTCTGTGCCAAGTATCAGGGGACCCCAAAGCTAGACAACTGGGACCGTTTCCCATGATTTCACTGAATTCGATGGAGCAAATCCTTGAAAATTCTCTTTGGAAAGAGCAATATTCTCTAGGAAGAAAAAACTATCTACTTTGTCCAAATAATACCAGATACTCTATTTGAAAGAGTTGCCATAATAGTTAACTTCGGTATTTCTAAAGAATACTGCAGAGTTGTTTTTTTTTTTTTTTTTAAGTGGAAGATCTTCTGAAATATAATTATCTGGTTTGGTGCTCCATTAGACTCTCCCCATCTCTTAGAAGCGCTCTCTAACATCAGCCCAGCACTCTGATCTGCCCTTCACTCGTGTGACCCCATGACTGAGTAATGAATAGTCTACGTTTTTATTCAAACTTAAGAGAAGCATATATTAGTGACTTCATTCTTAGCATTTCATCTGAAGAGCTAAGTTCCTAGAGTTAAATGGAATAGGAAGGAAAGGGATTAACCTCTGCTGCTGGTATAGTACAGTCACGATGTTAATGTCTCTATGAAAAGGCTGAATTGCAGCCGTATCTGAAGTCACAGAGAAAGTACTGAGAGCTCTGGAGAGAAAAGAAAGAAAAAAAATGCAAAGCAATAAAATATTAAAAGCCAAAGCTGGTTTCAGATTCTATTTTTCATGCAGGCATGCTTAGTAGGGGAATTGTGTATTACAAGACCTCGCAGTTTAGACGGTGTAGGAATGGGTCAGTGAGTTCTAAGATGAGGAAGTTTTTAGGACCTGTAACTTGTAATTGTGTTGCGGGTGAAGTCCAGCTGCTCCCCTAAGCTTACTTCAAAAATGTAACTTCAACATAGCATTTATTCACTTGCAATGCTTCAACTAGCAAACAGCCAGGGAGTCTCTTCTCTTTTCATTTGGCAAGAGCGTTCTATAGCAACACAAAATATCCCCCAGCAATGAAAAATGAAACCCACAAATGTAACATGAGTAACCAGCTGTCAGAAGAAAATCACGAGTAGGATTGCCAGTCTGGTCATTTCACGTCAGTGTGTTCATGAGAGGGGCTGTGTGTGTATGAGACTGTGATGAGTGTAAGTGTGTGCACATGCGTGTGTAAAGGAATAGACTTGTGTGTGTAGCATGAGAAATGCGAGCGGGTGCAGGTCCTAATGATTCCAGAATGCCCCAAACATGAAGCTGTAGTAGAACCGTCAGTGGTAGAGCAATACAGCACAGACTCTCTATGGCTAATGGCGCAAGGCTCTTCTCATGGGTGGGAATAATGTGAGACAGGTGAATTAAAAGATAATAGTATATTCTTACGTTAGAAATACTTCGTGTACTGTAGGTACGTTCAACGTGGTATGCCAGCTTGTAAGTGAAATGCGCACACTGTGTATGTGTTTTCATTTTTAACCTACGTGAATTCATCGCACAGCCTCCCAAAACGGAGACCTAAAAACCTTTTCAAAGTAAACAGCCAGCACAAGCTAGCTATTTAGTCCTCCAAGCATGAAACATATTGGCCATTCCGAGTCAGAATAGCTATTAACCCATGAATTCATATTCATTATCTCTCTCTCTCTCTCTCTCTCTCTCTCTCTCTCTCTCACACACACACACACACACACACACACACACACACATATATACAC
>NW_020171982.1:1791579-1855099 GCF_003031525.2 Neophocaena asiaeorientalis asiaeorientalis
TTTTGCACCGAGATACAAGTACCCGGTGCCAAGTGCACACCCTGCCTCCTCCTAAACTTAAACCCAATTCCTTCCTGAAAGAGGAGGAATGCAGTGGTATCAGCACCGGGGACGCGGGGACAGCGAACACCGCGGTGGCGCTTGGAGTTTACAGAGGAGCAACCCCAGCTCCGCCGCCACCACCCCTCGCACGAGCGCCCACCCCCGCCCACACACACACACACACACACGCACACACCGGTTCCAAATCTCCCCACTAACAGGGGTAATGCAGCAAGTCTGCACAGTCCTGCACGCCTCGGGACCCAGGCTGGCGCGGAGCCGCGAGGGCAGGGAGCGCACCGCAGCACTTGTAAATAAGCCTCGTTCCGTCCAGATTCCGAGCGCTCCTCACTCCCCCGACCCCACCCCCCAAGCCCGGTGGCGGGAAGGAGGGCGAGAGGGGCCGGGGACCCCCGGGACCCCCTCCCCCCCACTTACCTTGCAGCGAGAAGAGGAACAGGAAGAAGCCCAGCACCCAGACGCTGTGCAGCCAGTAGGTCCTCATGTCTCCGCCGCGCTCGAAGCGATGCTCCCCCGCGCGCTCCGGCTCTGCCTCTTCGCTCGCGCTCTCTCTAGAAAAACGCGCCGCTCGTTCCGTCGGCTTCCCTCTGGGCTCTGCCGGCTCCAGCAACCCGGACGGAGCAGGCTCCTGCCGCAGGACGGCCGGACCCAGAACGGCTTCGCTCTCCTCCGCAAGAGCGCGAGCCCGGGGCTGGACGGACGCTCAGAGCTGTGTCTAGTGTAAACACAGCGAGCCCCCTTCTTCCCCAAGCTCCCCGGCTCTCCTCTTTCCTGCCCTCCTCTCCCTCACTCCCCTGCAGCTCCAACTAAATGCGACTGTACTTAAACAAGCAGCGTCTTATAGGACCGCGAACCGAGCCGAAAGGGCCCCGCTACTGCCATCTAGTGCGCACATCCCGGCATCGCCGCAGCTCTGCGTTGGCTTGTGTGTGTGCGCTCCAGGTCCATCCAAAGCCGCCAATTCCCCTTTGCTCTTGGCATCACAGGTGAAGCTCCTGCCCTCCTGAGTCCTTGACTTGACCTTGTTATCCCATAGGTCCGGATCATCTCTTTTTCACGAGGAGACGCTTGGCATTTACAACCCACATTTCTTCATTACCCAATTGCTCCTTCTCTCTGTCTCTTTGAAATTTCCCCTTTTCCCCCAACAACCTAATGGAAATGCTCCTCCAAGTGTCACCATGACCTCCACCTGAGAAGTCTAATGGCTGTTGGAAGCCTTATCCCACCTGGCTTCTATGCCTCATTTCACGCTGTTAGCCATTCCTTTTCACTTGATTCCAAAGTCACCGAGTCAAAACAGTTCCCCTGGTGTTTCTGACCTTCACTCTAAGAGCACCCTGGGTCCTCTGCTCTTCTTTGTTTAGATTTTCTGTTACATTTTCTTGTTTCTTTCCTAAATTTATTCGGAAATCAAACATATCTCTGCTGGTTACTCCCAGATGGAGACCTCACCACTAAACTACTTAGCCCTCAAACCAGACTTCCCAGCTGGGGCAGGTACCAAGCATTTCCAATTGAATACTCTCCGGGCCATGCCCAAATGGAGTGAGGGATTAGACGGGTTCCCCATTAACGAGCCCTGGCTGGTAGTCAGGTGAACTGAATTTCAGTTCTGACAATTTGGCTTCCATTTGTTGGGAACCTTAGCCAAGTCATTTAATCTCTGAACTTCATTTTACTCATCAGTGAAATTAAAGAATCGAATTACACAATCATGATGTCTTTGCCCCTTCCAACTCTGTTTTTAAGGTCTATATCAGTTTTCTCAGCTTTGGCACTATTGACATGTTGTACCGGATAATACTTTGCTGTAGGAGGCTGTGCTGTGCATTGTACCATGTTTAGCAGTATCCCTGGCCTCTACTCACTAGATGACATAGCACGTTCACATACAATTAATGAAAACCAAAAATGTCTCCAGGCATTGCTGAATGCCTCCTCGGGAGGGACCAAAATTGCCCCCGGCTGAGAACCTCTGATCTCTGCCTACTGCCATTTTTCTTCAGGAATGATTCCGTTTCCAAATTTTTTTTTTTTTTTTTCTGTTAGAAGGCTCACTCAATTCCACAGGCTCATACCTTTAGAAGTATCTTTCATGCCTCCCTTCTCCAGTTTTAGTTGGTCATCAATCTCACCAATACAAACATGTCAAAGATATCTCTATCTTTTCCCAGCTCCACCATTTCACGATATAGACAACATGGACTGTGTGCATTACTTTCCAAAATACGACAGAAAAGTTGTGACTTTTCCCATGGCACACAACAGGCCAGTAACAGCAAGGTCAGCGGAGCTGAGGGAGGTCTCCTGATTTCAGTGCTGTCTCTAACCCATCCCTTTAGTTGTTCTTTGTTTTTATTTTCATCTCCACATGCCTAGGTACCTGCAATAGCCTCCCAGTTGACCCATCTCCTCCATCCTCCATGCTCTAATCTAGTCTATACATTACCACCAGGCTAAACCCTCTTTAACATTTTAAGACTCTTATCTGTCTATGAGTTACAGCAGCTCTCTACGGTCTTCTGGGAACAGATAAGAACCACCTGGGGGCTTTTAAAACCTACTGATGCATGACCCAGCCCCAGACCAATGGATTAGTATCTCTAGAGTGAGGCCCTAGCATCAGCAGGTTTTTAAAAGATCCCAGGTGATTCTAATTTGTAGGGAGGGCTGAGAAACACCAGTCTACCAGACTCAATTCAGATTTCTCAGTTTCCAATTCGAGGTCCTCTGAAACTTTCATCTTACCTTTAATAATTTGCATTCCCTTTTTCTATAACCAGTGGAGATCCTTTCTTCCGGACCGCCCAATCTTCTTTTAGTCTCTGTACTTCCTTCATGTGCTGCTCGTTTGTCTTGCCAAGATTATACTGCTCTCAGGAGGCAGTTTGCACAGTGGCCCAAGCAAGGACTTAGGAGCTAAAACTAAGTAGATTCAGATCCTCCCTTGCCCCTAACAAGCTGTGAGACCTTGAATAAGTCTCCAAGGGCTGTTGTATGATTCATGATGTACTTAATAAATAATGTCTAGCAGTATGATTTTTCAAGAATCAACCTAGATTTCTTCAGTGTCAATATATATCTTAGTAAGGTTTCTCAAAATGTAATCTGAGGACTCAGATGCAACAGAATCACTGAGTGCACATGCAAAAAATCCAGATTACTTAGTCACAACACCAGACCCAACGAATTAACATATTTGGATGTTGGGGGTGTCTAGTAATCTGCATTAAACTAATTTCTCTAGGTGACTCTAGTGCCTTCTAATGATTGAGAAACAGTATTTAAGAACCACGAAGTGTTAAGAGCAGTGAGAAATATTTAAGTTCAGTTTCAGTCCTGTTGGTATTTTGAGTCATATAATGATTTGTTGCATGGGACTCTCCCGTGCATTGTAGATTGTTTAGCAGTAGCCTTGGCCTCTACCCACTAGACGCCGTTAGCACTCCCATCACCAAGTTGTGACAACCAAAAATATCTCCACATAGTCTACATGTCCCCTGGGGATAACAATCTCCCCAGCCTACTCTGCCACCCCTGTGGAGACCACGTATCTAGTCCAAGCGCCTTTACTAGGTAAGGAAACTGAGTCTCAGGGAAGTCACATGACTTGCTAAGGTCATACAGTTTATATTTGGATTTGGCAAAGCCAAGAAGTGTGTTACATCAGACTATGGTCTCCTTACATTGTGTTTAGAATGGCTTCCAACAATTCTTTAGTAGTTATCTCAAAATTTTTCTTGATACCTAAATTAGACATTTGCCTGAAACATATACTGTACCAGCTATACTACCTTTCTATTTGTTTCTGTATTGTTTTACAAAATCAATCTAATTTCTATGTTAGTACTGTATCAATTTCCAAATTGATTATAAACATACCTTCCAATTACCTTGTATCCCTTACAGAGCCTGGCAGAGTACAAGATTCAGGGCAGACATTTCTTTAGCTAGCAACTGAGTAATTACTTGTTTGTGTGGAGCCAGAGAACACATATGTATTTATATATCAGCTGTCCAAATATTTTTATCAGAAATTTCTTAAATTGTAATATATGATTAGAGACTTTTTTCTCACAAATATTCTTTTCTAGGTAAAGAAAGTATCCCATTCTATTTCTGCCCATACCCTTGACTTTAGTTCAGGGACACTGTTTACAAGATAGAAAAGTGATTCTCTAATTGGCTGGGTAAAGTCACCTGTAGAATTTTTATAAACAGTAGATATTCAGGCCCTGTTCCCAGATGCTTTAAGTCAGTTATGGATAGGGCCAGTCTGATGCCTTGTCAGAGTTCAGGAACATGGAATTTGAAGACGTGTGTGTGTGTGTGTGTGTGTGTGCGCGTGTGTGTTTTGTTGGAATTTTCTGAATGCAAACATAACCCTCATCCTGTGAAGTTCAGCTTATGTAACAGTGTGGAGGGTATCCTTTTAATATCATAGTGGAAGACACACATACATATGGACATAGTGGAAGACACACATACATACGGACATGTTTGTTTAAATAGGTAGTAATGATGTGACACTGCATCTTCACTATGGTTCTGAAAAGCTACTTTGGGTTAGAAAGTAACACAGAACATAAAAGAATTAACCACAGGCGTAGAAGCCGTTCTTAGCTTTTTACCTGAGGGCATTTTATTCCCTTCCCTGCAGCTGCTTTCCACTCCAACAAAATCTCCAAGTTTATATAGCCTGTCAACTTCCATTGCTAATTCTCAGTGATGGGGTTGTAATTTACTCTGAGAAGCTTCCTGGTATTACTGTTAAGTCATTTACATTCTATCAAAAGATCTGTGTTCTGGTGGGTCCAGGAATTCCTAGAAGTTGTCGCCCCCCCACCCCCCCCCCCGCGCTGCCCCGCCTGCACCTTTCAGTTGGATTCTCTCCCTCTGAGTAGAAAAAAAAATCTGGTAGTACTGGATGCCTTTATCAAGTATCCTTCTTTCATTCAGACCCGAAGTCCCCCTACAAGAAAAGAAAACAGTCCTTTCCCACTCAAACCCAGAGACACCTATGTGTCATATTTTATTGAAATAAAATATGAAAAGCTGGCTTTTCATATTTTATTTCAATAGACCCCCAACTACCTCCCCCAATGAGTGGATGAATATTTAAGTCACAATATCTGTGTCCAAACCACTCTTACTATGCAATATTCCTCCAAAACTATAAGAACAATCATAAGAAAGATTTTTTTAAAGAACAGCTTTATACTAATATCCCAAAATAAAATCAAGAAAAGATGGGAATTCAAATGCATGATATACTGAATCAGCAAAACTATCTCTAACTAGAATACTTTTCAAAGGTTTTTTTATCAAGTGTTAGCAAATCCTAAACAACAAGGAAAAAAAAAAAACCTTTTATTGCAAGTACAATTAGGTTTAATGTGTGTAGAAGCACATTTTTGTCCAGCGACCCCTTAGGATGCTGTACTGGGACAAGAAGCCAAAAAAAGGAAAGCTTTGTTGTTATGTTTTGAACAGATGGATTGCCTATTTTTGCCTTTCCAACATCAGAGCTGTTTTTTCCCCCTCTTTAAACGAGAGAATCATCATCCTGTAGCAGTATACAACTGCCATTCATGCCTGCCTATATTATACTCCCACTGCTTGACTTTAGGCAAGAGAAGGGGATATGCACAATATCTTCCATAATAGACTTTGCAATCTGGACTGGGGGTTTCTTTTGACTGTCCCAATGCCTGCCAGAGCAGTTTTCACAGATCTTGGAAATGGCTACGTAAGTTATGTAGAATTAGAAAATAAAGAACAAGAATGCAGATTTTTGTGGGCATCTGAAATGAAACAAGTCCAAATCCAGACTGAAAAGCCTAGAAGTAACTGTGCTCATCTAACAATAATAATACCTTATGGTTGTGGAGCTACTTCATGTGCATGAGCTCATTAATACAGCAATGGCAAAAATTTCAGAAGGTAGGAGTGTGTCTTTTTGTTTTTATTGGAGTAAAATGGCTTTACAATGTTGTGTTAGTTTCTGCTGTACAATGAAGTGAATCAGCTGTATGTATACCTATATCCCCTCCCTCTTGGACCTCCAGCTGTGTCCACATGTCCATTCTCTACGTCTGCCTGTCTATTCCTGCCCTACAAATAGGTTCATCTGTACCATTTCTGTAGATTCCACACTAAATAAGGCAAAGCTAGAACCGGATGTGTCAAGAAACCAAATAATAGAGCTTCCAGAAAAAGAACTTCAGTATTTGAAGGGACCTTAGATGAGGCAGTGTGGTGTGCTATAGAAGAAAAATCTAGCCGTAACCTCAAACATAAAAGGGGTTTCCCATTCACTGCCCAGGTGTTAGTTAGCAAACTGGCCCCAAAGAGGACAAGGAGAGATGGAAAGAAAGATACAGACTACCCCAGATTGGTAGGTGGCAGATTTAACAAGCAAGAGAGCTTACAAAGCGTGCCTTGGGTGGCTGCAAGACAAGTAGATCTCCACACCCTTCTGCCAGAATCTCAAGAGTCTATGGAGGGCCCTGAACTGGGTTCAGCCAAGTATCCAGTCCAGATGGTCTCAGCAACACCATGAAAAGAGCTGCCACTGTGGGAACAATGGATAGAATGTACATTCCAACCACAGGGGAAAGGGTGAGGAACTTCTGATTGCCTGGGTCCAGCTCTTGGGTCAACCCGGGGTTATGTCCTCTGAATGACCCCCTCCAACACGTGGGTAAATAACCCAACTTCTTTTGAGCTCTAGTTCTTTCCTTCGGGGTATTGTGAGTACCTATTGAAACAAGATATATAAGGTTCCTGACATACTTTAAGTGCTCAGTGAAGGTGATCCATGACACTATCTCAAGCACCGCTACTCACCCTCTGGCTTTCCCTAAACCCACTCTCCCGTGTCCAAGTTTACAAAAAAGACTAAGCCTTCCAAAACTCAAGCAATGTGTCCAAAGTCATATAGTTAAACCAAAAATAGGACTTACTCCTTCTGATTCCTAATATAGTGCTCTATCTTAGCACATAACTAAAGGTAAAGCTTCCCACCAACGCTCTTCCATAAAATAAAACTTTCTCTCCTGTAGATGGTATAATTTTTAATTTACGTAAACCTAGAGAAAAACTCCAAAGTTTATTTTATTTTAGATAAGGACTAGATAATACAGCCTGGGGTCATTTGAGTCAAGACATTGATTCCTGACTAGGGAAGGACTTTTGCTGAGGCAGGAGGTTGACAGGTGTCAGAAATAAGGAGCTATAGTATCCTCCTTTGAACCAAAATAACTTCTTTTCCCTTAAAATATCCCCATTTGCAACTGAAAAGAAAACAAACTATTCTGGCTGAAGAAATTGCTTTTGCCATTAGGATGCAAATGGCCAAGCAAATTTGTTGCCCAATAAATCTTTTGGGGCATTATATAGATATAGTCTTAGAATTTGTAAAGCCTAAACTATAAAAGCAAATAACATAAAAGGAGAAGATGCTATAAATTCCAAATCTAGATGACACTTTTGTATGTAAGGCTCACGGGGGTGCAAAACACACTCTTAAGAACAAGGAATTATAGGAACCAAATGGAGTTAGAAAGGCTTCTGGTTTCTTTTATCCCGTGCCTTCCTATTACATTGTACTTTTAGCAATTAATGTAGTGCCATAGCAGGACCTGACAACCTGCTCTGAGCAATGGGATTAGAAATTTCATTTCTTCATCCTCACTCCCCATGTTAATTTCAGCCCAAGATGAGAGCCTAAGAACAAACCCAACTTGGAAGGAAGGTTTTAGGCTGTTGATTTTGTTCCAAAGACCAGAAGGGGGGATTTGAATTCAAAATAGAAAAAGAGTAGGACCTCCTGGACCTTGTCGAACATGGAGCCTGACCATTACCTGTACTTCATTGATGAGGAAACAGGCTCAGAAAGGCACAGCAATGATTTTCAAAGAATTGTCCTTACATGAAAAGGGGAGATTGCATACATTTTCATCATTATCTCTCGCTAGACTTCCACAGATACTTCATCCTCTGGCCAAATTATTCACTAATCCCTCAACAAATCTTGAGTTTTTCCCTGCTTTTGCTCAAGCCCCCCACCTACCTCATCAATGATTTTCTTCAAAACCTATGCCTACCTATGGGACATTTAAGGAGCATCTTCTCAAATAGAGGCAAGGACTTGCCTGTCTTATTTACCACTATGTCCTTGGAACTGAGCATAGTTCCTGGTACCTAAGAGGTATGTCTAAAAATAGCTGTTGAATAAAGAAATGCATCTTTCATCCATGCTTCTGGAAGTGAAACCCTGTTTTGCTTTGCAAACTATAAGTAACTGACTATAGTTATAATATAGGTACCATACCTTCCCTATTCAATTGCAAGCGAACTGAGGACAAAGATCATGAACCTGAATGTAGCCATTGCATCACTAATTATTGTTTTAAGCATGTAGTTACAATAAAATGAATGAATGAATAAATGAATGCCTTAAAATTGAGGTGTCGAGAAAATCTCCTGAACTGTTTTAAAAAGAAAAAAGTACTACTTGAAATTGAACAAATTCAAGGGCCAATAAAGGGTAGAAACCCTATACCTACTCATCTTAGAGTAAGTCCATTTCAAAAAATTTATTAAGGAGAATCATTATTTTTCTAAAAATATATGCATAGCTTCGAACCCTTTAACTTAAAGCTTACAAACGTACATTTATTTAACACAATTTTAGTGGAAGCCCAAGGCCTTTTCTTGCATAGGCCCATTATCTTTCTTACAAAAAACCTGATGAGGCTTCCCTGGTGGCGCAGTGGTTGGGAGTCCGCCTGCCGATGCAGGGAACACGGGTTTGTGCCCCGGTCCGGGAGGATCCCGCGTGCCGCGGAGCGGCTGGGCCCGTGAGCCATGGCCGCTGAGCCTGCGCGTCCGGAGCCTGTGCTCCGCAACGGGAGAGGCCACAGTGGTGAGAGGCCCGCGTACCGCAAAAACAAAAACAAACAAAAAACCTTATGATACCTATGAAAAATCTTAGTATGGAATTTCTTCCAGATTTTTTTCAATTATCCCTGAGTCTTTTACAGTCATCTCACCCACTCCTAATTCAACAGCATTTTTTTCCCAGCTTACCTTTAACAAATATGTCCAAAGCATTCAACATAGTTTTCCCTAAAACAGCAACTTTTTATTTTTGCTCCCATTATGTTTGTTTTAAATAGTAATTAGTTAAATTATGTAATTACCACAGCACATAAAGCTAGCATAAATATGTTTGGAAAAAAATAATTCATACTTAATAAACATATAATTTAGCTGATGGGAAAAGAAGAACATCGTATGTTAAGGTGGTCTACTAATCAGGAGGCCCCAGTCAGAATAGAGGGAACAGAGTGATGGTTAATTGAGGAGGTGGGCAAGTACAGTTGCATAAGAGATCTTTCCCTGTAACACAAACAAATCTAGAGATATTTGTCACTCTATATGTATAGTACCAAAATGCATCAAGAATCTTGATATCTCAGAACAAAGAATGTTTATAACAACAAAAAGAGAATTCATTGCAGGCCTCATATGTAATCCATCCAAATTTGATAGTCTGTTGACAAACAGGTGCCTATATTTATTCATCTATAAAAATATATTTATGCCAACTATTAGTTTTAGAAATAATTTTTACTAACATTAAGTGTCATATATATTCATTTTACTTGTATTATTTCAGGAATGAAGGAAGCCTATGGATAAATCAAAGCACGCAGTCATTGATCATATATCATTCAGAGAGAGAGAGAGAGAGAGAGAATCGTGATAGATGCACAAGAGATAGAAATAGGTGACACAGAGTGACTGTCCTCATAGGGGTTTGCAGTTTAGTGGTAGGAACAAGAATACAATAAATAAATAAGAGCAATGTAAAAAGAAGAGACAAAAATATCATTATCATGCTTGTTTCGACTAAAACAATACATATTTAAATAAAATCCCAGCACATTTTGGTATTCCTTGGCCAGGTGCTCTGGTCAGACCACCGTAGTTCTACACAGAACACAACCATAATCCTAGACATTATTTGTAATAAACATTTGTATTCTTGCTCTTTGGCAGGGACTCCCTTGTACACCTTGCTGTCAGACAGCCAAGATTTCTCTGGGAGCTTTCAGAGTGGGGCAGGCACAGGTGTTGGTATCTGTAATTATGTTGAATGCATCAAGTGCACCACTGATATCAGTGACTTGCTGGTGGAATGAGAATGTCACACATTCATGGGTCTTTCCATGTGCGAAGCTATACATTTTTATGCCTTATACTTGTGCGTGCGTGTGTGTGTGTGTGTGTGTGTGTGTGTTTGTGGTCAGAGTGGAGTGGGAGAATTGCATTTCTCGTTGAGAAATCGTCATTTATCAAGTTAGACTGACTATCAGTCCGGAACTGCTTTCAAGGTCAAGGACTGCTGAATGTCCAGAAATGAGATTTCTCACGGATGGGTGCGGTAGACTATCGAGAGCTTGATGAATGTTCTCACACCTGGCCAGGCTGATAGACTGAGCAAACTGGATTCAGATTCTGTACTCGCCTGTTACCTGCTAACTGACACAACCTGTCCCAGTTTTGTCTTCTGACCTTTGCATAGCAGACGTTTTCTTCCAAATTTTGCTTTAGGGCTGCCATTATCTTTCTGGTCCATTTCACTGGATTTTTCTCTCTCCTCTCATGTTCTTTGCTATCCCTTGTTTAATAGCTCTCTCTGGCTTGTACTCGCTCTCCTTGCTGTTTCTGGTGTGTATGGGAGCGTGATATCTAAAGACCTGAACCCAATTTCACTTTAGCACATGTGATACAGATGGTCCAATTCTTCCTTCACTCCTTTCATAGAGTGAGGGGAAAGGTAATAAGATTGAATTCTTCTTTATCTGTTTTAAAATTTTCATATCTCATACGTTTACTTCTTTCTTTCCAGTTTACTTTGTCCTTTGAACCCTTTTTTCAAAAGTTAAAAAATTGGCAAAAATATGATGTTAGAACATAGTGAAAAGTAGCATCTTACTGGAAAGGACGTGCCACATGACAGAGTCGATATTCTGCCCCAAATGTCTTCCTATTCCTTTTCTCTTATTTAGAACAATCATTAAAAGCCAAGCTCATGTCCATAAAAATGTTTCCTTAACACTAACTAAACTTACAGTGACCCCTCCTTCCTGCCAATTCATATTGTCTCCATCATTCATTTGTCTCATAATCATGGATTGCCTTACACTACTCTTTTTGTTATATTCTTTGTACTTTTTTTTTTCAGTTTTGGTATTTGAGTAGGATCTCTCAAGTTACCCATATGACATCATTGAAGATATTATGAGATAGAGAAATGGACAAGTTGTACTTTGCCTGCTCTCCTTTTTTTCTGACTTTTCATGCAGTTTACTTTTTATCACTGTTTGGACTATAAGCTCCATGATAGGCAAATATTAAGCATTATATATAATAATCTTCTAGTGATTTGACACTGTTATTCCTAACACAAGTCCTGACTTCAATAAAGTACTTGTTGAATGAAGAAACCATGAAAGAGAGATCTATAGTATATGAAACCTGAAAGAACAGGTAATACAGATAGAAGTAACAAATTTCAGTTCCCTCGTTTAATAAATGGAGCTAACTATATCCATCTGCCAACTTCAGGGAGCGGTGTGAGGAAAAAATGAGTCATTCAGCTATAAAATATTCTAATGACTTCTACACCTCTAAAGATGCCTCTTACTGTTACTCGCCTTTATTGTTTAAAAGCTGCTTTACCAAATAGAACTGTATATATTTATTAATAAATATATATAACATACTATGTAGCAAAATAATTGAGCTACAATATTATCCTTATTAGATTGTTTTGAAATAGTATAAACAATTCACAATTACTAACTTCATGAGCTCCCAGTGGGCCTAGGACCTCAGAATGGAAATATGTTCTACATAAATTTAAAGGTATTATTCTTTTATTATTTATTATTTTTAACAACATTAATAATAATAAACCAAATCACCTGCTCAAGAGGCCAGTTTTCAGTCACTCTGCCAGTTGTCACCTGCTCTGAATTTCCCTTTTCTGGGCCAGTCAATTAACAAAATACCAAGTGGATAACTAGAGAAGCAAGAAAGAACCATAAATGTCCCGTCCTATATCACATGCCTGCAAGGTGTTTTTGAGAGGTCCTCATTCTTACTTTGTCATTGCAAAATAACAAACTGATCCATCTGCTATTAGACCGATGTAGAGAAACAGCTAAAATAGCAAAAACATTTTAAAAACTACATCCAATTACTACAGATTCTCCTTACTCTAAACTAGGCCCATTCTTGTATTTCTTAGAAATTCACCAGCAAGTGTATGTCAGCTAAGAATTAGGGAGTTGTGACCATCTCCTTTATAAATCTTCCTTCAAATCCAAGGAGCCCGATGCTTTGTCTTTTTGATACAAATCAGTTCTGGGGAGACAAGTTTGAATCTAAGAAAACTCCAATACAATTCCAAACATTTCTGGAGGGGCACTGAAGAGGACTACATGACTAATTGAAGAAAAGTTATTTTTTTTTGTTTTTTATATCTTTATTAGATTATAATCACTTTACAATGTTGTGTTAGTTTCTGCTGTACAACAAAGTGAATCAGCTGTATGTATACCTACATCACCTCCCTCTTGAGCCTCCCTCCCACCTTCCCCATCCCACCCCTCTCCGTGGTCACAAAGCACCAAGCTGATCTCCCTGTGCTATGCAGCACCTTCCCACTAGCTATCTGTTTTACACGATAGTGTATATATGTCAATGCTACTCCCTCAGTTCGTGCCACCCTCCCTCCCCCCACTCCGTGTCCACAAGTTTGTTCTCTACATCTCTATTCTTGCCCTGCCACTAGGTTCAACGGTACCATTTTTCTAGATTCCATATATATGCATTAATATAAGGTATTTGTTATTTTAAAATGATAAAAAGTTTTCTTTGTCAGAAAACCTGTAGCTTTTTGCCAGGTTACAGCTTCTTGTCAATTATGCATGCACACATCGTGGGGCAACTTGACATAACAATACAAGATAGCTGTGATTTTATGGCTGTCCATTTCCACACTGATAACATTCAGGCCTGGTCCTTTTGAGGGGACCCTGGCTAAAGAAAAGCAGTTGGTCATGATAGTGAATAAGTGTGAAGTAAACGGCTGCCTCCCCACACACAAAAGACTAGGTCCAACATTGTAAAAGCTGGTGGCATTAGTTAAGCAAACTTTGGCACCTAATTTACCCTAATAGTTTCAGAAGACAATGGAAGTACATTGTTCGTGTAAAAGGAAGTTATAGTACTGAAATACAGAGCAGACTAGTAATTTGACTTGAAAGTAGCTTATCTAAGTTAGCATTTTAAAAACACTTCCATGTATTAGACATAACTAGTCAGGGTCTTGCTCTCAAGGAGGTCCTAGCAGCATTAGAAGAGAGGAAAAGAGATGGAGACTGTTTTTAAAGTGTTTGTTAATGCCACATCTCTTTCTGCTTCATTTATTTTCTAGTATTTACTTACATCTGTGGCAAGGATAAGGGTCAGAAAGGTATTTGTATGGCTGTGTAAGGACCAGCTATTTAAACACATCTCACTCCCACTTAATCAAAACTGCCTTAGTAGAGTTGGAATTCAAGGATAGTTTTAGAGAGAAGTAAGATGATTTGACTGAATCATTCTGACAGTTGAAGTAGACTACTTAGCCATCTGTTCCCATCTGAAGGTATCAAGCTTAAGTTGGTAGGAGAGGCTTATGAATGCACTAGAAAGACATGTTGCTATGGAAACAATATCCCTGAGTTATATTATACCTTGTAGAGGTCTTGTCACCAAGAGTGACCACCTAAAGCAAGAAATGAAGACAAGGAATTACAGAAAGCTGTCCAATATTTAGTCTCTACAAAGGGAAGCCGCTAATTGCTAAGGCAGGCTTTTGGGCATACTCTGATGTAAAAAGGAAGTCATTATACAGGTAAATGCATCCACATAAGGATTTAGTACTCTGCTATTGCAGAAAGGAGTCTTGTGAAATATGTATTCCAGTCACTTGCCTTCTGCCCAGAAATTAAGTATGAGGAGGTCAAAAAGAAGGCTAATCTATTATCGGATTTTTAAAATTCATCTAGGACCCACTATATAAAAAATTACAGAATGTGTTCCTTCATGTTGGAGGCAAGAAAATTCAACATGGACATCATTAAGCTCAAGGCTAAGTCTGAAAGAGATACCAAACCTTCACAGTAGGTTCTCTGACCTCTGAATGTAAAAGCTGGATTATTACAGAAAATATTTCAGCCATTCTTCACTACAGACAGGGAGAGACAGACAGAGAGACACACACATGGAGGATATCAGTAACATTCTCTTTGCTGTAGAAATTTTTAGTTAAAATATTTTTTAAAGAACTACAAGTTTAATAAAAATAAAACCAGGAAGTACTGAGAAATAAAAAGAATGAAAAAGATTACCCCGTAGACCCACCTCTCAAATACAAGTTTTATGCCATTTTGGTATATTTTCTCTCTCTCTCTCGCGCTCGTTCCCTCTCTCTCTTTTAACTCTCTGAATATCTTTAAGTAATAACATTTTTATATTACTGAGGATTTGACTCAAACTTAATTCAACCTAGAAGAAAAGAAATACCCAGAAGAAAGAACTGAGTCCAGGCATACTACTTTTAAATCATCCCCCAGCTTTATAGAACATACCTTATCAGATTCCATTCATAGCACCAGAGATCATCACAACTAAAATGGATCCTGGAGATGGTCAATTCCAACTCCCTCATTTGATAAATGAGAAAACTGGTGTCCAAAGAAGTGAAGTTACTTGCAGAAGTCATACAATTATTAAGCAGTTAACTTAGACTTAACACTATTTTCAAAGCAGCCCAGTGCCACCAGTTTATCTTTGTATATTAAAACAAACTTCAAATTATTTGGGAGTAATGGGAATATCTTATATCAAGTTGATCTTTCAAGTTGTCTTTCTACTAGTCTGTTTCTCTTCTGGTAAGAAAGGGACTTTAAACTATCAATACACTGTATCCACTGCTGCCTGGACCAGTAGAAATTCCAACTATTTTGTTCATTTTCGTCTTGGTGAGGAGACGACTAAACCCAGGTCAGAGGGAAAAATTACATGTGTTCACAACAGTTAAATGCAGACTGTCTAAAGCAGATGACTGGACCCAGTGGAAGAGGCAGGAGCCCACACTAGATGACATCTCAAATGTAGAATACCTACCACTCCACTTCCAGGCTCAACATGAAAATTTTCCTTTTCCCTCTAACCCCATACACCCCAAGCTGAGTCCCTTTCATACCTCTCATTGGCATTTCTCCCATAAAATTTGCAAGTCTTTCTCTTCTTTCCCTTCACCCAAACTTAGTGTCTTAGTCTGTTCAGTCTGCTATAATAAAATACCACACACTCGGTGGTTTAAAAACACAGAAATTTATTTCTTACAGTTCTGGAGGCTGAAAGTCCAAAATCAGGGTTCCAACATGGTCTGGTGAGCAACCTCTTCTGGGTTGCAGACTTCTGACTTCTCCTATCCTCATAAGGTAGAAGAGGCAAGGGAGCTTTCTTGGCCTCTTTTATATGGGCATTAATTTCATTCAGAAGCTCTCTGCCCTCATCACCTAATCACCTCTCAAAAGCTCTCTGCCCTCATCACCTAATCACCTCTCAAAAGCCGCACCTTCTACTGTAATCACATTGGGAATCAGGATTTCAATATATGAATTTTGTGGGCAAACAAACATTCAGATCATAGAATTCAGTCTCACCTGGTTTTTGGAGAGGAAAGCCTAGTCTGGAGACCTCTAAGAAATGTCTCTTGTAGCTCTTTCTTTTAACTTTGGTGTAGGCTGAGATAGAGAAAATCCCTGTTAGAATAAAAGAAGAGGGTGGAAATACACAGAGAAAAAAGCAAATCAATATTTGATATTTAAGCCTACCACAAGATTGTATTCAACCAAAAGATAGAAAGCTAAAGTAGGAAAGGACTTTCTAGATCAGTTAGTCCAGATTCTTTTTTAGATTAGGGAATTGAGGCTCAGAAAAGTCAAATTTATTTCTGTCTGGGCATAATCACACAGGACGTTGATTCTAGGTTCAAGACAAGAATCCAGGTTGCCAGTGCATCTGACACCATAGCTCCCTTATCTAATATCAAGGCTCTGACAACCTCAGAGGTGTCAGATACTTCTTGCAGGTATCAACACTTATTGCATATGAAATAATGTGATTTAAAATAGTAATTGTATTTGGAGGCATCCTTGTATAGAAATTCTCACACTTATGAAATGCTCAGACTCATGTAAGGCCTGAGCCAACAGCGTTTCCTACAGAATGTGTGTTTTTTCTCTGCTATGGTTGGCCAAAGAGTTGCATCTCTTAATCCTCCAGCATGTATCTGCCTGCTTTCAGAGAACACGTCCTGTGGAGCTATAATAGTAAACATGAGTTTGCTGAGCCCCGGTGCTTTTTAGGAATCTACAGTGCAAATACCCAGAATCAAGTGTGAAAGGGTCGGCTGTGATCAAGCAAGAGAACATGTCCAAAGAGACAAAGGAATAGAGGGATTCCAGAGACAAGTATTTGAAATGTGCAAAACTTGTCTTATGGGACTACCTTCCATTTACCCTTCCTTTCTGCTGTACTAAACTAACAGATCTCTTATGATGAATTTATGCTTATTTCAGTAAAGTTATACATACCCCTAATTATGTGATCATTTACAGTTGCATTAAGGTACAGTTGGCCACACCACTGCCCTCATTCTCAGAAGGCCATTCCACAGTTGTCAGTTATTCTCAAATATATCAAGGACCAGTTTATGGTCTGCCCTATACCTAACTCCAGTAGAACCTCTGTGAGATCAGGATGTTATTTTTCACAGCTGCAGCTTAGAACGTACTTTTAAAAAGCCATTTCCAAGGCCTCTTGGTCACAACATCTTCCTTGTGGATTATTGCAATAGCTTCCTGAACTGCTGTACTCCTGCCCCCAAGAGCTATTTTCTGCACAGTATCCAGAGTGATCCTTTTAAAACATTAATCTGATCATGTTACACTCTTGCTGAAAGCACTGTAATGACTTTCCATCACTTCAGTATAAGATCAAAGCCCTTTACCTGCTCTGGTCCCTCCTCACCTCTCTGACCTTATTTGCTCACACTCACCCCATCTCTCCAAGCGTTCGCTTACCTTGGGGCCTTTCTGATGAGGCTCCTTTCTGAAATGTTCTTCCCACACGGTTGACTCCTTTAACTCTTCCCAGTGTGTGCTCAATTATTACTTCATCAGAGAGATCCTCCTGGAACACATTCTCTGAAGTAGCAACACGCTTGTTAGTTTGTAAACTGGCCCCCATACGTGGAGGACAAGGAGACGTGGAAGAAAGAGGCAGATGACTCCAGATTGGCAGGTGGCAGCAAGGGAACTTATACACAAATCTTGTCTTCAGCGGCTGAAAGATGAGCAGATCTCCACACCTGCCTGCCAGAATCTTAAAATTTTACATAGAGGCTTTAGCTCAGTTCCGTCAGGTGTACTCAGACGGTCTCAACAACGCATTGCTCTCTCAAGGCTGCGTCCTTGAAAACGGCTCCAGCTGTGGGAATGGTGGCCCGAATGTATATTCCAGAGACAGAGGAGGGGTGAGGTGTCTCTGATTGCCTGGGTCAACTAGGGGCCATGTCCTTTCAATGATCTCCTCCACAACCTTCACCCTCTGCTTTATAATTTTTTTTTTCTTAAACCAACTTTTTACTACTCGATGTTATATTTTGTATCTGAAACTTCCTGCTCCACAAGTGTAGGTACTTTTTCTGTTGGTCCACTGACAGAAACTCTTAGCACTTTGTTACTACTCAGCAAATATTTGTGAAATGTCTGGATGAAGTGGACTGTTTCTTGTGAGGTGGCACAGACGATTTAGGAGTACTTGTATTGGTTACTTACATAGTTTGAAATAATACATTTAAGTTTTGATGAAAATAATTTATCGTTAATGTGACAGAATTAACTTTTATTTTATATACACAAGAAGGGATTTAAAAATTTTTCTTGTGTCTCCTTCACATCCTTATTTACTTTACTGAGCAGGAGAGAAAAGGGTGAGGTTAATGGAAGCACACCAAAAACAGAATCTCTTTCACTACTCTGCTTATCTTTACCAAAGTCTACTCCTTAGGAGGGTCACAGAATCACACATCAAAGTGTCTTGACAAGAAAAATAAAAATAAAATGTTGAGAATCTTTGTTTTTCAAACTAGTGTTTCCTTGACTTCATGCTTGACATGGACATTGACATGAGGACTCCTTTAAAATTACAGCCTCCTCAAAATTCTTGGCCCATAACTATGGACATCACTGCCCTTAACATTCCTAAAGATCAAACTTCTACTTAGTGACATATTTATAAAAAGAATATAATATGGTTATTAACACACAGTAGGTATTCAGAAATGTCCTTCCCTCACCCTTACCATGATTTTCTCAGCTGTGACAAAGACAAAGGAAATGCTAGTAAGTTATAATTGTTACCAATCTACCCTCCTTTTAGTGTCCTCTTTAGGCCAGGTCAGGATCTCCTTTATTGGGAAGATTCCAAGTATAAGTAAAGTGGAAAAGGATATTAACAAAATGACTAATGTTACCCATACAATAAAGGCCAAGGTGTAGGAGGATGGGGAGGGTCTAAAGTTTATGGAGGCTGGGTAGGCGGAGAGAACTACGAAGTTGAAAGATGAGGAGATGACACCTGAAAGCAACGGGGAGTGGTAGTTGCCAGAAAAGTGAAATAATTAGCAAACCATTGGAAGAGAGGCTTTCTAGAAGTTTGGGAAGCGCTGTAATTGGGATACCCTTTGTGAAGTTTTTTGAGAGAGTTTATAGTCAAGATTCCAACTGCTCCTAATTACACTTTTGTCACCAAATTTTAGTTTTTGTTTGTTTTAACTGTAATTCTTTACTTAGGCCATGCTTAAAGTAAGAACAAGCCAACCTGCCTTCACCTGGCCCTATTCAAATTCTCTAAGTAACTTGGGTGGGCAATACAAAGCTGAATTTGGAAATATTCCTGGAATTATCCTACATGAATGCCACTCAAACAAGAAGGAAATTCTTAACAATTGGTTGGCAAAGAGCAAAAGATATTATAAATACACATCTTGTCTCTCTTTGTAGAGGCTTATAAAATGTTGACAAAAATATGTCTAGTACCTCATCATCTGATACACTGCCCAATAAAAAAGGAAGCCAGAGTGGCTAAGATGATATGCCATAAAGAACTGAGGCTGTGAGGAAAGAGAAAGGTATTCAGACCCAGTATATATAATGTGAAGGCACAGTTTGTTTTACGAGTTTATAGAGTGAAAGGAAATACTCATGAAATGTTTTGACATGAAGAGCCAAAGAAATTAGAATTTTAGAAGTTTTGTGATCTGTTGGTCTTTTCAAAAGAGACTATTATATGGCCAAATTGTTTTTACTTTTTTAAAATCCCTTTACAAATTTTTAAAAAATTTTTATTTATTTATGGTATGCGGGATCTTCATTCCCCAACCAGGGATTGAACCCATGCCCCCTGCAGTGGATGTGTACAGTCTTAACCACTGGACCACCCCGAAAGTCCCTAATCACTTTTTTTTAAAAAAAAAAATGAGTCTCTACTGAGATTGGCTGTGAGGAAAGATCCAACTAGCCTGACTTGATGCATGTTACAAAGAAAAAAGCATGTTTTTCTTTTTTAATCTCCTTTTCATTCCCTTTTATCACCTACAAATAAATTTTCAGAGGGTCAATTTTGCTTATCTATCCACAGAGTCTATGACAATATCAAGAGCATAATACACATTCAATAGATTAACTAATGAGTGACTGAGTTAATCTAATTTTTACAGAGGAAGAACACACCAATTGATCGCTGTTGTTTATATTGACAGGACTCATTTATTCTGGACACTTAAGAGACCTAGAATATTTTGTTTTCAATTTTCTGACAAGAAAGGCACACATTGGAAAAGAATCAAGAATTATGAATGATGTCCATGTCAAAGAGTGGTCAACTGAGTGGCTATTCATATGTTTATTAGAAATTTGGTTTCTCGCCATTTTATTTCCATCCAGTCACCAGTGGAAGAGATACTCATAAATATTTTACTGAATAGCTTTCATTTTAACATAAGCAGTAAGTTGGAGAGCAGATGCTTCCACATCTACAGGATTGGCTTTGTGATGAAGCCAAATGCCAGGGCTGCTTTGGCAAGAACTTTAATACTGGCCAGGTCTCAGGATCAACTGTCCTCATCAGGATTTATTTTTTTTTCAAGTTATCATATAATAACTTTAAATCTTGTATTGACTAGTCTGAAGAAAGCCCTTCAAATTCTCAACCAAAAATAGCATAATTTGGGGATAATTACTTGACAGCTCCCTTTCTGAACCCCGGACCATGCTATGTATCCTCTCTTCAGCCTTACTCTTCAGGGGTCACTTTCTCACCATCACTCCGACTCACATAACACCTTCTAGCCTTTAGTGATTCCAGTGATTGATGTGGGAAGCTCTGGTCCAAGTTAAATTCCACACTATCTCCTTTCACACTCTGCAGGGTCTTTGCTTCTTCCTTTCACCTGACATAGCTCAATTAATTCTACCTTGGGCAATTTTTATTTTAGACCCGTTAAAGGTATTTTATACCTGTTAAAGGCTGGCAGTGTACTATATTTGGTCACACAGCTTTCTGAGGGCAATGACACAGGGGACATTCAAGCTGAATTAAATTCTTCATATTCGATGTGAGTTTTTGCCACAAATTCCTGGTCTTACCCTGGTGAGATGGACTGTATCATAAATCATATATAGTGGCTTAAACAAATAAGTTTATTTTTCCTACATAAGAAGCCCAGAAGTAGTTGATTGCAGGATTGTTTTAGTAACTCAGCAATCAGGGATGACTCCATTTAGCCTTCTCATTGTGGTTGCAAGATGGTTGCAGAGGCTCTTGCCATCATATCATATTTGGCCAAGAAAAATAAAGAAGCAGCAGCACTAGCAGATGTCCATTCCACTTGCATGTCATTAGCCAGAAGTCTGTCACATGGCCAACACTGATAGGACGTTACTTGGGCCAATCTACAATGTCTGTCACACTCCTATTTACCACTTTCCATTAAGGTCTAGGCTTAAAGTTCCTGCCTTAATATTTTGCTCAGCCCTCCAGAACTGAGGGCATTTCTGAAACACCAGGTCTTCTCCATCTTAACTAATCTAGTGGCAGGAAAAAGAACTCAAACAAAAAAGAAGGGGGATATTTGTACCGCTTCATTTCTCCCACCAAGTCCACCACTACCAACCACCATAAAAGCACATTTATTGAATCCTTGATGCTCTCATTTGGTCCCTCACATAACGGTGTCCATCTTCTCTAAGGAAGAGAATTCACTTCTGGAAATAGGAAAGGCTTACCTCAAAATGATATTCTGAATGTAGTATCTGAAGCTTAGAGAATGTCAGTTCCAAGCACCAGGGCATTGTTTAGAATTTTTCACATCATGTCTGGTTTTTATCCTGGTTCTCAATAATATTGAAGGACCAGCATGCCATAGAAAAACAATTCACTTTTCTAAATTTCAAGGACAGATTAATATTCTACCTGAATTTCAAAACAAACAAAAATTGTCCAGTCTAGGAATTTGGCCTTTAGTGTGTTCTTTTCCTCCAACTTTTTATTTTAGAAAATTTGCTAAAAGGTAACAACAAACACCCTTATATCCTTCACTTACATTCACCAATTTTTAACATTTTACCATCTCTAAATATTTAAGCATTTAGCTCCTAAGACCCAAGATGTTCCCTTATATAATCGTAATACAATGCTTATATTAAAGAAATTTATTATTGATCTGTTGTTATTATCATATCTTATACATATTCTAATTTCTCTTATTATTCCAATAATGTTCCATATGTCTTTTTCCTCCTCTCCAGGGCTCCATCAATGCATTTAATTGCTATAACTCTCTAGTCTACTATAATCAAGACTTTTTATTTTCTCTTGCATGACACTGATATTTTTGAGAAAAGTAAGCCATTTGTTTGCAGAATGTCTCTCATTTGGATTTGATTGTTTGCTCATGAGTAGATTCAGGTTAAGCATCTTTAACAAGAATACTACATAGGTGGTTTTGTATCATTCTCAGTGCATCATATCAGGAGATGGATGATGTCATTTTGTCCTGCTACTAATGATATTAAATTTGATCATTTGGTAAAGGTCGAGTTCACCAAATTTCTCTTCTGTAGCATTATCTTCTCCCTTTATAATTCATAACTAATCTCTGAGGTCATATGTTGAGACCATGCAACTATCCTGCTCCTCAACAATCTTAAACCCAATGGTTTCAGCATCCATTGAAGATTGATTCCTGAATCAATTCCTAAAATTTTGGTTGCAAAGTGATGATTTTCCAATTTTAGCACTCCTCCTATATTTATTAGATGGCATTTTTCTATAAAAAAAGATTTTCCTTCACTCTCTTCTTCCTTGGCCCTTTGAAAATTAGCTAGTATTATTATAGTTCATGGATTCATTCCTTTTCCATGTATTATAAATCATTTCCATCATTATTTATTTTTGAGGCTCTACTTCTCCTAAATTTAGCCAATGGAGCCTCTTCAAACAAGATTTTATGTCCTCTTGAAATACTCCTATCAACTTTTGAGAACTTTTACTCTCTGACATAACAAAATGCATCAAACCCACCTTGTTTCCCTGGACACTGACCCAGAGCCAGCCATTATCCAAGGAGCTCTGGCTCCTTTTAGAGAATGGTACTTATAAAAGTCAAGATCTAGGTGCTAAGTATGCTCACTGCTACTGAAGTACCATTTATCAGTGGACAGAGCTAGGAAATATGTATCTTAAAAATCATTAACTCATATTGATAACTTCAATTCAAATTTAACACTTACAGTGTTCTTCTTTTCCTCTCATTCCACATTTACAACTTCCTTTTTCCACAGTTGGAAATGAATGTAGTACCATCAATATCAATATATGTACTTATTTGTTCACTCATAAAATGTTTGAGAAACAGTTTCAGACTTACTACAACCATACTACCACCACTAACTAAACGTATTAAAGGTCAAGATTTCCTTTTGTCCTTGGAATATATCCCACTGGGAATATAGTCAGAGTATGATCAATTTGATCAATTTGATATGCAATTATATATTTTCTCATATTTGCATTCAATTTTAGAGTTTTTGCAGTTCTTTGTTGAATTATTTCTTGAATATGAAAATAATAACATGGTTCAAGTCAAATCTATATAAAAATGCTTAATAAAGTTTCATTCTTTTTCCTATTTTTTTCTAATCTGTTTCCACATATCTCCTGTAGGTAACAAATTTAATCATTCTCTGGTTTATCCTTCCTGTGTTTATTTTACAAAAATAAGTAGATACATCTCCATAAACACAAACATACACATTTTTATTTCCCCTTCTTTTCACAGATATATACACCATATTTCTGCTTAAACTATATCACTTAAGAGTTTTTTAAATTCTTTTTATATTTGTGTATTATTTAATTCTGTGGATACACTTTTGTTGATTAGCCTAATAACAAATTATTGGACATATAGGTAACTTTCCAATAATTTGTTGCTATAAATAATGTCATAATGAGTAAGTAATGCATTTTGTATGAGTGTGTTACTAAAGGCGTACCTTTAGGGTAAATTTCTAGAACTGATTTCTAGGTCAAATGGTGTGCAGTTTTGTTATATATTGCCAAATTTTCCTCCATAGGAGTTATACAATTTAACATTTCTAGCATCAGTATAAAAAAGTACCTATTTCCCCACAGTCTGAGCAACAACAAAGTGTGTAGTCAAACTTTAAAAATTGTCCCAATCTAATCAGAAATGAAGCTTTAATTCAAGGTAGTTTTAATCACATTTATAGTAGTATGGATGAAGTTGTACATCTTTTCAAGAATTTAAAGGCCATTTTCTCATATCTTATGCTGCTAGGTCTTTGTTTCCTTATTTTTTTCCTTTTTTTAAGGACTTGCTATTTCTTGATTTCTTATAGTTCTTTATATTTTTCAGAAGTTAGCTCTTGGGATAAATGTTATACAAATACTTTCTCCCAGTTTGTAATTTATATTTTAATTGTATTTTTGGCTCTTTGTTTTCTAGGCAAAAATTGCTTCTTTATGTTTTATATTTACTGGTCTAATAAAAGAAATTGCATTAGGATTTTGAGACTCAAGTAGAAAGCTTTGCCTTTATCCAGATTATAAGGAAATGTATCCATGTTTTCTTCTACTCCATGTATGGTTTCTTTTAAAAAAGAGAGATTTAGACTTCTGACACTTTTGGAGTTCACTTTTGAGTAATCTATGAAATATAAATTTGATATTACTCTTCCAAATGACTATGCAGATGGCCAGTTGCATTTATTAATAAGCCTATATTTTCTACAGTGACTAAGGTGTCATCTTTATCCTATTGTATTTGGGTTTATTTCAGAACTTTCTATTCTGTTCTACTGTTCTTTCCATCCATTAATATGCCAATACATAACTGTTTTGATCATAGAAAATTTATAATATGTTTCAGTATCCGATAAGTATGCACTGCCCTGTCACTCTATGCTCTTCTCCAAGATTTCATCATTATACTTGCATGTTTGCTTTTCCACGTGAGTTTTTCCATATTAACTTCTGTAGCTACAAATTTAAATTATGTGAATTTTTATTGAAATTGCATTAGGCTCATATATTAACTTAAAGAAAAATGACATGCATATGATATTGAACCCAAAAACAAGGAATGTTTTTGCTTTTGCAAATCTACATTTGTGTCTTTCGTGTTTTTTCCTAAGCCTTTTTTATATTTTGTTGCAGTTTAAAAGGGATTCTTTCCTATTATATCCTTTTTACTGGCTATTGTTTGGGCAGTTGAAAGCTATTGGTTTTTCTATGTTAATTTTTATATCCTATTACTTAATAGAATGTTTATTATATGAGTTTTTTTAATAACTTATTCTCTTGCATTTTCAGATCACTGTCAAATCATTTGCAAACAGGTGTAGTTTTCCTTCTTCTTTTCCATTTTGATCTATATTCCCATACAATGTTAAATAATAGTGGGGAAATAGGCATCTATGCTTTGTTCTTGATCTCAGTATGATTGCTTCTATCATGTGTGTGCATGTGTGCGTTCTTATTCCATTAAATATTATCAGATAAATGGGTATCCACTGCGTCAAGCCCTTCCAAGTAACTATGATTTTTCTCCCCGGAATTAATATGAAGAAATTGTCTTCATTGATATGAAGATACATGTTAATAGATTTGCAAATATTAAGACACCCTTACGTTTTAAGAATGAATCTCACTTGGTCATAATGTATTATTTTCCTATATAACTGTTCAATTCCGTTTGCTAATATTCTATTTAGCATATTTACATCAATGTTCACAAGGAATATTTGGGGGGTTTTTTTTGTCTTGTTTTGTTTTCTGCTACCATCAGGTTCAGGAACTAATGTTATATTTGTCTCATGAAGTAATTTGAAAGTTTCTGTTCACTTCTGAAGCTCCAGAAAAATTTATATAGCATTAGGATCATCTAGATGTTAACCATTTCATACAATGTCCCGTTGGAAACACCTAGATGGGGTACTTTTTGTTGGGGGAATATTTTTTTTTTGATCTTTCACTATTCTCCTGTGAAACTAGTCTATTTCACCTCTTTCTGCAATGGAATTATTTTTACTTAATTGAACATTCCTAGGAAACTTTATCTCTTACCTAAGTTTACAATGTATCTGCATAGAGTTACACAAAGTATTCTGCTATGACTTTTATTATTTCTCTGTCTCTCTAGCTAATTTTTCTTGTAGTTACTTATTTTGTATATATGTGATTTATTGCTTTCTTTCTTTATTAGGTTACATGTCTATTTTTGTTAACTTTTTAAAAAATAACTTTTTGTTTTGTTTTTTTACCACAATAGCAAATAATCAAACTATAATATGGACTAAGGAACTGAATAGACATTTATCCAAAAAAGACATACAAATGACCAATAGGTACATGACAAGTTACTCAACATTACAAAAGATGTAAGGTACAGGATGACCAAAATTAGCACAGCTGTAGGATGTATATCAAAGGCAGTTAAGGCAGTAAATCCTACAAATATTCATCGCAAGAAGAAAAACTTTTTTCTGGTAATCATTTCATAATGTATGTAAGTCATATCACTACCCTGCAAACTCTGATATCATTAAACAAGAAAAATATTTAAAAGGTAAAAACTAAAAGTGCAAGATTATCAAAGAGGACAAACTACTACTGTTTTACCTTTAGAATTATTTTATTAAATCTTAAAGGTACAACAGTTTCTTAACTCTACACATGAACTAATTTTCTTTAGAAGAATGATGTTATGTCTCATTACACCATGATTCTAGCTAACAGTTTTAAAAATTTTTGAGAAAAATCTTGAAAAAGGATTCAAATATCATCCAAAACTTTGAAATTTAACATTATCAAAGGGGATGCTTCCACATTCTTACAGAGACCACTGGAGAGACAATAATTCAAAAGCTAAGAAACGATCTCAAAAGCATTTTTTCATACAGTCTTTCCTCCACAGAAAGGTATTGTTCTTACATAATCGAGTCAACTCACAAAATGGCTCTCTGTACCTGCTCTGGTGTCTTCTGCCATATCACTGCATATTTATGCATGACTGAGGTAAGAGTTTCCTGAACACTGTTATTTCGATAACATAAAGCTCTTCTGTTACCTCTGGGCTCTCAATGTCTGTTTATACAGTCAAGCCCATGGCAAATAGAAGCTCAGTATCAGCTGGTCTCTGCATAACGCCCACGTCTTCCACCGCCTCCTGGACCATAGTTTCCTCCACCGTATGATCCTCCCACGTTCCTGCTATACCACTCAGTTTTCCACTCTTCGGTAAATCGTACTTAGAAGGTTTCTGCTTATAATTTCCCAAATCATTGTAATTATGACTTCCATAATTTCTTCATTCATAGCTGTCAAAACCACCTCTGGAGGCCCCATCCAGGTCGCCATATCGAGATCCTCTACCACCATATCCTCCTCATCCTCCTCCATAACCAGGGCTAACCCCCAAATTGCCACCTCCAGATCCTCCTCCACACCCATGATAGCCATCCCCAAATGTATGTCCTCTTCCGTATCCATCAGCTCCTCCTCCAAGTTTCCTTCCTCATCCTGGTCCTGCTCCAACATTTCCACCACCACCAGGAGAGTCTCCAAAACCGACGTTGCCTCCTCTTGCACCTCTAGAACTTTGGACTCCCTGCATTTTAGGTCGAGACAAGGCCTTTCTTACTTCTGCATGATGACCATTGATGCTATGGTCTTTGCAACACAAGCTTATCCATGGGATCATGGTCACTAAAAGTAACAAATCCAAAGCCTCTTTTCTTTCCAGACTCCCTATCGGTAATTATCTCAATGGCACTGATTTTTCCATATTTCTCAAAGTAATCTCTAAGATGATGCTCTTCAGTATCTTCTTCAATTCCACCAACAAACAGCTTCTTCATGGTGACAAGAGTCCCCAGCTTTCCATAGTCCTCTCTTGGGACAGCACGTTTGGGTGCAACTGTTTTCCCATCAATGGAATGAGGTCTGGCAGCCATAGCAACATCTACCTCAGCCATGGATGAAAACGTGACAAAACCAAATCTTCCTGGTTTTGGGCTGGCAGGATGCCTTATTAACACACAGTCTATAAGGTTTCCCCGTGGCTTGTAGTAGTTCCTCAGACTTTCTTCCATGGATTCAGAGCTTAAGCCACCAATAAAGAGTTTACAGAATTTTCCTTTTCTTTCTTATTCCTCTCCAAAGGAACAGATGTTGAAGTTTTCTTCATCGCAGGCTTACTCGCTTGAGCCATTTTCCCGAAGCTGAGGGGGATGAGGGAGATCTCCAAAGACTAACGTGAACCGGAGGGTCCCGACCCCGCGGTGAGAACCGAACCTCCGCTGCTCCAGCAACAACACCTGTAGGAGCACCTCCACCGGGGATCTGGTGATGCTGCTACTGCTCTGGAGCCGCTGCCGCCCTTGAACCAATCTTGAGCAACTTTCAGTTTTTCTGCAAAATGTCGTTTTGAACCGAGTGACCTTTCCTGATTCAGTAATCAAACTTCTTATTACATTTCCTCTACATTGATTTTTTTCTGAACTTTTAATTTTCTCTGCATTGTTGTTATCTACTTTTTAAAATAAATTTATTTATTTATTTTTGGCTACGTTGGGTCTTCGTTTCTGTGCGTGGGCTTTCTCCAGTTGTGGCGAGCGGGGGCCATTCTTCGTCATGGCGTGTAGGCCTCTCCCATTGCGGAGCACAGGCTCCAGATGCGCAGGCTCAGTAGTTGTGGCTCACGGGCCCAGCCGCTCCGCGGCATGTGGGATCCTCCCAGACCAGGGCACGAACCCGTGTCCCCTGCACTCGCAGGTGGATTCTTAACCACTGCACCACCAGGGAAGCCCCTGTTATCTATTTTTGATACAGTTTTCCTCACTAAATTGGATATTCAATGAAGAGATCACTAATGTGGACTTTAAAATTTTATACCAAAATACTTACCTATTGTTTTGCCCTTACAATGAGTTCAGATATCTTTTTTGAAAGAAACTATTCAGACTACAAAAAGGATTTTTCTTTTTTGTTGTTTTGTTTTTGTTTGTGTTTTTATACAGCAAGTTCTTATTAGTCATCAATTTTATACACATCAGTGTATACATGTCAATCCCGATCGCCCAATTCAACACACCACCATCCCCACCCCCACCAACCCCTGCGGTTTTCCCCATTTGGTGTCCATACGTTTGTTCTCTACATCTGGATCTCAACTTCTGCCCTGCAAACCAGCTCATCTGTAACTTTTTAAAAAATAACTTTTTGGATTTAACATTATTTTAAAATTTTTATTATTTCTGCCTCATTAATTTTTCTTTTTATTTTAATAAGTCTTTTCTTAATTTTTATTTTTTTAAGATTTTGTACACTTTTGGAGTTTTGAAATTAAGAAACTTATTTTTAATTATACATTTCAACTGATCTAGATATTTAAGGTTCCTCTGAAAAACGTTGTAAGAAATAGATTCTGATATGTAAGGATTACAATATTTTATTAAAATTTGCATTTATGGTTTTCACTTTCCTTTTTGTCTAGAAATGTTGAAAAAAGTGGTTTTCTTTTTTTTTTTTTATAATTTGCAATGGGAAGAGCATTTTCCCCCAGCATTTTATTATACATTATTGAATGTACAGAAGAGTTGAAAGGATTATACAGTACACATCCATTTATCCACTACTGAGATTTTATTATTCTCAACATTTTGCTAGATAAGCTTTATCACATACCTGTTCATTTATCTATTCATCCAAAACTTTAATTTATCAATTGATCTGTTTATCAACTTATCTATTCATCTATAAGTTCATCTCACTTTTTGAAGTGTTTCAAGTAAGTTTCAGACATTAGGATACATCAGCATTAAACAGTTTAACATTTATATCATTAACTAGAATTCAGTATTTGTTTAGAGTTATTATTGCTTTATTTTAGGTAATTTAACCTATAGTGAAATATACAAGCCATTAATGAGCTTTGATGAACGTTTAGATCTGTTATCCAAACACCTGTCAAGCTATAAGGCATTTCCATCACCCCAGAAAATTCCCTCATACCTCTTTACAGTCAGTTTCTATTTCCAACACTTCAGAGAAAAACTCTGTGTTTATTATTTTTTACCATATATTAATTTTTGACTTATAGAACTTTACTTTTAAAACACTGCTTTTATTTTTTCACCATATATTAATTTCTGCCCATTACAGTACTTTACTTAAATGGACTAATTAATACAGTACATACTCTAATGTGTAAAGCTTCTTTCACTGAACATGATTTTTAAGGTTCATCAAAATCCTTGGCCGCATCAGTATTTTTTTTTAAATGGTGACCAGGTCTCCCATTGTATGAATATACCACAGTTTATCTATTCTCCTGATTATATATATTTGGATAATTTCCAAATTTTGGCTATTTTGAAAAGAAGCTTTGAACATTTTTGTGGACATGTTTTTACTTCTTTTGGACAAATACCCATGAGTGCAATTGTTGGGTCGTAGGGTAGCTATGTACCTCATCTTATAAGAAATTTCCATGACACAGAATATTTTATAAAATAAAATAGAGACAAACTAGATGTTATCAACATTTTAAATGTTTGTTTTCAAATGTCACTGTGAAGAAAACAAACAGGCAAGCCACAATCTAAGAAAAAAATATTTTCAAAATATCTGAGGTTTCCAAGAGATATATCTATCTAACTAATATGTCTATATGTATCTAACATATCTATGTATATAAATAGATATATCTATAAATGTATATTGATATATTTGTGTATATAGATACCTATATAACTAATGTGTCTAATATCTAATATATATTACAGCTTTACACATATGTGATAGATATATTAAAACAATAAAAATACACACAATGCAATAAAGATGGCAAATATTTGAACAGGCATTTCAAAATAGAACTATGTGAATGAAAAATAAGTATGTGAAGAAATGTTCAAATCATTAGTCATCAGCAAAATGGAAATTAAAATCCTAATTATGGGGAATTCTGATTTCTAGTTCTGCATGTAAGGGAACTTGGAAGTCATCACTCCATCCTAACAAGTAAAAAGTTGAACATGATACTTCTTGGATCCATGAAATAGGGGAGGACACAGGGCAAACCACTGCTCCCAAGATTAGAGAAACAGATAGCTGAATACAAGGAGTTGTTGAGTACCAGATTACTGCAGCAGAGACCTACAAGGAGAAACTGCCTCTGGAAGCAGTGCTGGGATAGAAAAAGCTGAACTATAATTGATAAATTGCTGGAGATAGAGTGAGGGCAACTCTGAGAGTTAAAAACATCAAGAGGAAACCAGTCATGGGGGGCTCCCACAATATTGTGAGATGTACCTCCAGGTAAGGAGTCTGACCAAATTCTGACAGTATTAAATATCAGAGAAAACACCCTTCTGCTTCTGACAGGCGAAAAAAATCATTTTGAAATATGCCAGGGCACTCAGTTCTTCCTACCAGGCCTGCCCTCAGGGGAAAATTGTTTAGTGAACCTAATACTAGCTAAAAAGATGTGTATTAAGACACATATAAGAAACTTGGAAGTTGTTACTCTCCCCTAACAACAAATGAAAAACTGAAGAAACTGAAAAATCAACAACTCTTCTTGAATTCTCAAGAGAGGGGAGGACACAGGACAAACTGCTGTTCTTAAGACTGGAGAGATAGATCAATACAGGGAGGCATGGCTTACTAGAGAATCACTAGCAGCAAGCCCGCAGGAGCCAGTGCCACAGTAGGAAAGCCTTGGCTGTAATCGATGAATCACTGGAGGTTCAGAGCAGACAGCTCTGAGAGTTAAAAACTTCAAGGGATCTAGTCTTGGGGGACTCACAATATTGTAAGATTTACCTCCAGGTGCTTGACTAGGTCCCTACAGTAAATATCAGAGAAAACTCCTCTCCTGCTTCCTGCAGGGGCAAGGGAAAAGGAACCATTTTGAAATACCCCAGAACACTCTGTTCTTCTTAACAAGGCCTGCCCTCAGAAGAAACTAGTTAAACTGGGCCTAGCATGCTGGGGAAGGGAAATACTCAACTCCAGCCCATTCTAGCCAACCTCTCCTACCTAAGGAGGGAGAAAAAAAAAACCCTGAGGCACACCTGTTAAGTTCACAGGCTAGAGGCATGGGCTCCCTAAAAGACTGATATCTAATCAAAGGACTATAAAATGCCTTCCCTCCCCACAAACCTCACCATCATATTACTAGTGGCCTGTTTACAGGCAGCTCCTCTTACTCCTCTTACCTCTTGTCTGGCTATCAAGAAAAAATATCACAAGACATACCAAAATGCAAAATATATATATATATTGAAGAGATAGAGTAAGCATCAGAACCAGACATGGCAGGGGTGTTCGAAATATCAGACTAGGATTTTAAAACAACTATGATTAATATGCTAAGGGCTCTAATGGGTAGATTGGACAGCATGCAAAAACAGATGGGTCATGTAAGCAGAGAGATGGAAATTCTAATAAAGAATCAAAAAGAAATAAGAGAAATCAAAAATACTATAATAGAAATGAATACTGCCTTTGATGGACTTATTAGTAGATGTGACACAGTTGAGGAAGGAAACTTTGAGCTACAGGATGTATCACTAGAATCCTGGAAAACCAAAAGCAAAGAGAACAAGAAAGTTGAATCAATAATTAATAACCTCCTAAAACTGAAAGTAGCAGGCCCAGATGTGTTCACTGGTGAATTCTACTAAACACTTAAAGAAGCAATTATACCAATTCTCTACAATCTCTTTCAGAGAGTAGAAGCAGAAAGATTACTTCCTAATTTATTCTATGATGCCATCATGACCCTAATACCAAAACCAGACAAAGATATAAGAAAACTGCAAACTAATGTCTTTCATGAACACTGATGCAAAAATTCTCAACAAAATATTAGCAAGTCAAATCCAATAATGTATAAAAATATAACATACCATGACCAAGTGGGATTTAACCCATGTATGAAAGCCTGTTTCAACATTCAAAAATTAATTATTGTAATCCATCATATCAACAGGATAAAACAGAAAAATCACATGATCATATCAATAGATGCAGAAAATGCATTTGATAAAATCTAACAGCCATTCATAATAAAAATTCTCATTAAACTAAGAATAGAATATCCTCAATTTTATAAAGAATATCTACAAAAAAAATCTACAACATCATACTAGATGGTGAGAATCTCAAAGATTTCCAACTAAGGTCAGGTACAAGGCAAGGATGTTCCCTTTCAGCCCTCTTTTTCAACATCATACTGGAAGTTCTATGCAATTCAGTAAGAAAAGAAAAAAGAATGGAAAGGAAAGGAAAGGAAAGGAAAGGAAAGGAAAGAAAAGGAATAAAGATTGGAAAGGAAAAAATAAAATTACTTCTTTTTGCAAATAAATTTATTTTTCTATGTGTAAAATCCAAAAGAACTGCCAAAAATCTCCTGGAACTGATAACTGATTATAACAAGGTTGCAGGATACAAAGTTAATACACAAAAGTCAAATGCTTTCCTATATATCAGGAACAAACAAATACAACTTGAAATTAAAAATACAATACCATTTACTTTAGCATCCATGAAAACCAAATACTTGAAAATAAATTTAATAAAATATGTACAAGATCTACACAAGGAAAGCAAAAAAACTTTGATGAACAAAATCAAAGAGGTAAATAGAGATATATTCTATGTTCACTGAGAGGAGGACCCAATATTTTCAAAATGTCAGTTCTTCTTTACTTGATCTATAGATCCAATGCAATTTCAATCCAAATACCAGAAAGTTATTTTGTATATATTGACAAATTGATTTTAAAGTTTATGTTGGCAAAAGCCAACATAATATCGAAGGAGAAGAACAAAATTGGACTGACAATACCTGACTTCAAGACTTACTATAAAGCTACAGTAACCAATACAGTGTGGTATTGGTGACAGAATACACAAATAGATCAGTGGAACAGAATACGGAGCCCAGATATAGACCCCCATAAAAATAGTAAACTGATATTTGATAAAGGAGCAAAGGCAACACAATGGAGCAAAGATAGTTTTTACAAGAAATATTGCTGGAACAACTGGACATCTACATCCAAAAAAAAAGAAAAAAGGAATCTAGATATAAACTTTACACCCTTAACAAACACTAACTCAAAATGAATCACAGATCTAAATCTAAAATGCAAAACTATAAAACTCCTAGAGGATAACAAAGATGAAAACCTAGATGACTTTGGGTGGCAATGACTTTTTAGATACAACACCAAAGGTATGATCAATGAAAGAAGTAATTGATAAGCTGGCTTCATTAAAATTACAAACTTCTGCTCTGTAAAAGACAATGTCAAGAGAATGAAAAGACAAGACACAGACTGGGAGAAAATATATGCAAAAACACATCTAATAAAGTACTGTTATCTAAAATATGCAAAGAAATCTTAAGCTAAATAATAAGAAAACAAACAACTCGATTCAAATTGTGCCAAAGACACTTGACAGACACTTCACAAGAGAAGATATACAGATGGCAAATAAGCACATGTAAAAATGCTTCACATCATATGTCATCAGGGAAATGCAAATTTAAACAACCATGAAATACCACTTCACACTTATTAAAATGGCCAGAATATGGAATACGGAAAAACTAAATGTTGGTGAGGATGTGGAGCAACAGGAACTCCTATGCATTGCTGGTGAGAATGGAAAATGGCACAGCCACTTTGAAAGTCAATGTGACAGTTTCTTACAAAAGTATATCTTTACCATATGATATAGCAATCATGCTCCTTGGTATTTACCCCCCAAAGTTCAAAAGTTATGTCCACACAAAAACCTGAACACGTATGTTTATGGCAGCTTTATTCATAATTGCCAAAACTTAGAAGCAATCAAGATGTCCTTCAGTGGGTGAATGGATAAATAAACTTTGGAACATTCAGACAATGGAATATCATTTAGTGTTAAGAAGAACTGACACGTGAAAAGACAGGGAGGAATCTTAAATGCATATAAGTGAAAGAAGCCAATCTGAAAAGGCTACATATTGTATGATTCCAACAATATGACATTCTGGAAAGGGAAAACAATGGAGAAAATTTTTTTAAAATCAGTGGTTGGCAGGGGTTGGGTGGAGGAGGAATGAAAAAATGGATCACAGAAGATTTTTAGGACATTTAAAATACTCTGTATGATACCATAATAATGTATACAGTATATATTTGCCCCAACCCACAGACTGTGCAACATCAAGAATGAACCATAACGCAATATATGGACTTTGGGTGATTATGATATGTTGATGTAGGTTCATTAATTGTAACAAACGTACCACTCTAGTAGGAAATGTTGATAATAGGGGAAACCATGTATGTGTGGAGGCAGGGAATGTACGGAAAATATCTGTACCTTCCTCTCAATTTTTCTGTGAATCTAAAACTGCTCTCAAAAAAACACTGTCAATTTTTTTAAGGCATTTAAAAGACAAAGGAAAAGAAATAATGGGATACCAAGACACACCCACCATAATAAGTAATTCATTAAAAACTGAAAATAGTGTTGGAAAGATTTGGAGAAACTGAAACCTCATACATAGTATAATTTTTACTTCCTGTTTCTCAGAGTTTAGTAATTAGGTGTATATATAGTTCTGATTTTATGATTTCTTGGTAACATAACATTATGAATATCTATTTTATGTAATATTATTTTTATTATTATGAAGCATTCTTCAACTCTTAATACACTTCTATTAATAGTTTGTCTTTCTCATACATTATTTGTCTTTAAATAAAATTTAGCTTTTGCTTTTTTATTATTAGTGTTTCTATGCTAAATCTATTTTTTCATTCTTTAAGTGTCAACTTATCTGCATCTTTATTTCTTGCAGACAGATTATATTTGGAACATGTTTTTACATTCATTATGATGATCTCTGTCTTTTAATTGGTGACTTTAGTCCATTTAACTTTAATGTAATTATTCATATGATTGAAATTAGGTATACCATTTTTCTAATGCTTTCTATTTTTCCCATCTGTCTAAAAATATGTTCTGTTCCTTCTATTCTGTAACTTTTTTGTGCTTATTGTATAGTTTTTATAATTCAACATAATGCTTCTTTTTTTTTTTTAGATTTACCTTTTTTATTTTATTTTCAGAATGGTTGCTCTAGGGTTGCTCTATCTTATCATAGTCTATTTAAAGTTAATGTAACATCACTTTGTACATAAAGTAAGAATTTGGAAATAAATATCTTATTTTACTTCCCTCCTACATTAAGCTATTTTATATGTATTATATATACATATATTATAAATTACACAACACAGTGTTATAATTTTTGCTTTAAACTGTTATAAGCAATAGATTCAATGCAATCAATCCCTATGAAAAACGATTTTTTTTGAATTAATATAAAAACTCATCCTAAAATTCATGTAGAATCTCAAGGGATCTTGTTTGTTTGTTTGTTTTTCAAAATTCATTTAATCTATTAATGAGGGAAGCATTAGGATTATAATACTGGTTCAAGAATTGGAGAAATTGGGGACTTCCCTGGTGGTCCAGTGGTAAAAAATCCATCTTACAATGCAGGGGACACAGGTTCGATCCCTGGTCAGGGAACTAAGATTCTACATGCTGTGGGGCAACTAAGTCCATGCACCACAACTACTGAGCTTGAACTCCTCAACTAGAGAGCCTGTGTGCCACAAACTACAGAGCCCACATGCTCTGGAACCCGTGTGCCACAACTACAGAGCCCACATGCCCTGGAGCCTGCACGACACAACTAGAGGAGAAAATCTGCACACCACAACTAGAGAGAAGCCCATGCGTCGCAACGAAAGATCCCATATGCCTCAACGAAGATCCTGCATGCCACTGCTAAGACTTGATGCAGCCAAAAATAAATAAATAATAAATAAATATTAAAAAAAAGAATTGGAGAGACTGAATATATAGCAAAAGAAAGAAAGAAAGAGAGAAGGAAAGAAAGAAAAGAAAGAAAGAAATGTCTCTTTGGAATTATATTTTCTACTGGAAAAAATAATTTGCATTTTTATCAGACAAAAATCTACCAGTTAACTGGTAGTTTCGCAGAGTTTACTACTAATCAATACTAAATAGTAAGTCAAAGGTACACTCTGTTAGAGAATGAACAATCTGTGGTCTGCAATTAGCTAAAGCCCCAGTATAATGTTGCAAGGACACATAGCGTTCTTTTTGCGTAATTTTCACGTTGGGGATAATTGTTCTTAACAGGATTTAGGGCAAATTACCTCAAATCTCTGTGAACTTCAATACCTTTACTTTTTTAAATTAATTTTTATTGGAGTATAGTTGCTTCACAATGTTGCATTAGTTTCTGCTGTACAGCAAAGTGAATTAGCCATAAATATACATATATCCCCTCTTTTTTGAATTTCCTTCCCATTTAGGTTACAACAGAGCATTGAGTCAAGTTCCCTGTGCTATACAGTAGGTTCTCATTAGTTATCTATTTTATACATAGTAGTGTATATATGTCAATCCCATTCTCCCAATTCATCCCACCCCTCCTTTCCCCCAGTATCCGTATGTCCGTTCTATACATTTGTGTCTCTATTTCTGCTTTGCAAATAAGTTCATCTGTACACCATTTCTAGATTCCACATATAAGTGATATTATACAATATTTTTTTTTTCTCTTTCTGACTCACTTCACTCTATATGACAGTCTCTAGGTCCATGCATATCTCTGCAAATTTCACACTTTTGTTCCTTTTTATGGTTGAGTAATATTCCATTGTGTATATATATACCACATCTTCATTATCCATTCTTCTGTTGATGGACATTTAGGTTGCTTCCATGCCCTGGCTATTGTAAATAGTGCTGCAATGAACTGTGGGGTGCATGTATCTTTTTGAATTACGGTTTTCTCTAGGTATATGCCCAGGAGTGGAATTGCTGGGTAATATGGTAATTCTATTTTTAGTTTTTTAATAAACCTTCATACTGTTCTCCATAGTGGCTGTATCAATTGACATTACACTAACAGTGTAAGAGGGTTCCCTTTTCTCCACATCCTCTCCAACATTTATTGTATGTAGATTTTTTTTATGATGGCCATTCTGACTGCTGTGAGGTGATACCTCATTGTAATTTTGATGTGCATTTCTCTAATAATTAGTGATGTTGACCATCTTTTCATGTGTTCATTGGCCATCTGTATGTCTTCTTTGGAGAAATGTCTATTTAGGTCTTCTGCCCACTTTTTGATTGGGTTGTTTGTTGTTTTGATATTGAGTGGCATGAGCTATTTGTATATTTCAGAGATTAATCCCTTGCCAGTTGCTTCATTTGCAAAGATTTTCTCCTATTCTGAGGGTTGTCTTTTCATCTTGCTTATGGTTTCCTTTGCTGTGCAAAAGCTTTTAAGTTTCATTAGGTCCCATTTGTTTATTTTTCTTTTTATTTTCATTACTCTAGGACGTGGATCAAAAAAGATCTTGCTGTGATTTCCGTCAAAGAGTGTTATAACTATGGTTTCCTCTAAGAGTTTTATAGTGTCTGGCCTTACATGTAGGTCTTTAATCTATTTTGAGTTTATTTTTGTGTATGGTGTTGGGGAGTTTTCTAATTTCATTCTTTTACATGTAGCTGTCCAGTTTTCCCAGCACCACTAATTGAAGAGACTATCTTTTCTCCATTGTATATTTTTGCCTCCTTTGTCATAGATTAGGTGACCATAGGTGTGTGGCTTTATCTCTGGGCTTTCTATCCTGTTCCATTGATCTATGTTTCTGTTTTTGTGCCAGTACCATACTGTCTTAATTACTGTAGCTTTCTAGTATAGTCTGAAGTCGGGGAACCTGATTCATCCAGCTCCACTTTTCTGTCTCAAGATTGCTTTACTATTCGGGGTCCTTTGTATTTCCATACAAATTATAAAATTTTTTGTTGTAACTCTGTAAAAAAATGCCATTGGTAATTTGACAGGGATTGCATTGAATCTGTAGATTGCTTTGGGTAGCATAGTCATTTTCAAAATATGGATTCTTCCAATCCAATAACATGGTATATCTCTGCATCTGTTAGTGTCATCTTTGATTTCTTTTATCAGTATCCTACAGTTTTCTGAGTACAGGTCTTTGGTCTCCTTAGGTAGGTTTATTCTTAAGTATTTTATTCTTTTTTCTGCAATGGTAAATGGGATTGTTTCCTTAATTTCTCTTTCTGGTCTTTCATAGTTGGTGTATAGGAATGCAATAGATTTCTGTGTATTAATTTTATATCCTGCAACTTTACTGAATTCATAGATTAGCTCTAGTAGTTTTCTGGTGGCATCTTTAGGACTTTCTATGTATAGTATCATGTTATCTGCAAAGCGTGACAGTTGTATTTCTTTTCCGATTTGGATTCCTTTTCTTTCTTTTTCTTCTCTGACTGCCATGACTAGGACTTCCAAAACTATGTTGAATAAAAGTGGAGAGAGTGGACATCCTTGTCCTGATCTTAGAGGAAATACTTTCAGTTTTTCACCACTGAGAATGATGTTTGTTATATATGGCTTTTATTATGTTGAGGTAGGTTCCTTCTGTGCCCACTTTCTGGAGAGTTTTTATCATAAATGGGTGTTGAATTTTGTCAAATCTTTTACTGCATCTATTTAAATGATCATATAGTTTTTATTCTTCAGTTTGTTAATATGGTGTATCACATCAATTGATTTGCGTATACTGAAGAATCCTTGCATCCCTGCTATAAATCCCACTTGATCATGGTGTATGAGCCTTTTAATGTGTTGTTGCATTCAGTTTGCTAGTATTTTGTTGAGTATTTTTGCATGTATGTTCATCAGTGATATTGGACTGTAAATTTCTTCTGTTTTCATTTCTTTGTATGGTTTTGGTTATCAGGGTGATGGTGGCCTTGTAGAATGAGCTTGGGAGTGTTTCTCCCTCTGCAACTTTTTGGAAGAGTTTAAGAAAGATAGGTGTTAGCTCTTCTCTAAATGTTTCATAGAATTCACCTGTGAAGCCATCTGGTCTTTGACTTTTGTTTGCTGGAAGACTTTTAATCACAGTTTCAATTTTATTACTTGTGATTGGTCTGTTCATATTTTCTATTTCTTCCTGGTTCAGTCTTGGAAGGTTGTAACTCTCTAAGAATTTGTCCATTTCTTCCAGCTGTCCATTTTTTTGGCATATGGTTGCTTGTAATAGTCTCTTATGATCCTTTGTATTCCTGTGGTGTCAGTTGTAACTTTTCCTTTTTCATTTCTAATTTTATTGATTTGAGTCCTCTCCCTTTTTTCCTTTCTTTACTTGTCTGGCTAAAGGTTTATCAATTTTATTTATCTTCTCAAGAAACCAGCTTTTAGTCTCGTTGATCTTTGCTACTGTTTTCTTTGTTTCTATTTCATATTTCTGCTCTGATTTTTATGATTTCTTTCTTTCTACTAACTTTGGGTCTTGTTTGTTCTTCTTTCTCTAGTTGCTTTAGGTGTAAGGTTAGGTTGTTTATTGGAGATTTTTCTTATTTCTTGAGGTGGGGTTGTATTGCTATAAACTTCCCTCTTAGAACTGCTTTGACTGCATCCCATAGGTTTTGGGTCATCGTGTTTTCATTGTCATTTGTCTCTAGGTATTTTTTGATTTCCTCTTTGAGTTTTTCAATGATCCCTCGTTTATCATTTAGCATATTCTTTAGCCTCCATGTGTTTGTGTTTTTTAGGTTTTTTTTTTTCTGTAATTGATTTCTAATCCATAGCATTGTAGCCTGAAAAGATGCTTGATACAATTTCAATTTTGTTAAATGTACCAAGGCTTGATTTGTGAACCAAGATGTGATCCATCCTGGAAAATGTTCCATGTGCACTCAAGAAGAAAGTGTATTCTGCTGCTTTCAGATGGAATGTCCTATAAATATCAATTAAGTCTATCTGTTCTAATGTGTCATTTCAGGCTTGTGCTTCCTTACTAATTTTCTGTCTGGATCATATGTCCATTGGTGTAAGTGGTGTGTTAAAGTCCCCCACTATTACTTTTGTACTGTCAATTTCCCTGTTTATGACTGTTAGCATTAGCACTATGTATTGAGGTGCTCCTATGTTGGGTACATAAATATTTACAATTGTTATATCTTCTTGTATTGATCCCTTGATCATTATGTAGTGTCCTTCCTTGTGTCTTGTAACAGACTTTATTTTAAAGTCTATTTAGTCTAATATGATTATTGCTACTCAGCTTTCTTTTGATATTGCATGGAATATCTTTTTCCATCCCCTCACTTTCAGTCTGTATGTGTCCCTAGGTGTGAAGTGGGCCTCTTGTAGACAGCATATATATGGGTCTTGTTTTTGTATCCATTCAGCCAGTCTGTGACTCATGGTACTGAAAAGATGCTTGATACAATTTCAATTTTGTTAAATGTACCAAGGCTTGATTTGTGAACCAAGATGTGATCCATCCTGGAAAATGTTCCATGTGCACTCAAGAAGAAAGTGTATTCTGCTGCTTTCAGATGGAATGTCCTATAAATATCAATTAAGTCTATCTGTTCTAATGTGTCATTTCAGGCTTGTGCTTCCTTACTAATTTTCTGTCTGGATCATATGTCCATTGGTGTAAGTGGTGTGTTAAAGTCCCCCACTATTACTTTTGTACTGTCAATTTCCCTGTTTATGACTGTTAGCATTAGCACTATGTATTGAGGTGCTCCTATGTTGGGTACATAAATATTTACAATTGTTATATCTTCTTGTATTGATCCCTTGATCATTATGTAGTGTCCTTCCTTGTGTCTTGTAACAGACTTTATTTTAAAGTCTATTTAGTCTAATATGATTATTGCTACTCAGCTTTCTTTTGATATTGCATGGAATATCTTTTTCCATCCCCTCACTTTCAGTCTGTATGTGTCCCTAGGTGTGAAGTGGGCCTCTTGTAGACAGCATATATATGGGTCTTGTTTTTGTATCCATTCAGCCAGTCTGTGACTCATGGTTGGAGCATTTAATCCATTTACATTTAAGGTAGTTATCAATATGTATGTTCCTCTTACTATTTTCTTAAGTGTTTTGGGTTCCTTTTTGTAGGTCTTTTTCTTCTCTTGTGCTTCCCACCTAAAGAAGTTCCTTTAGCATTTTTTGTAAAGTTATTTTGGTAGTGCTGAATTCTCTTAGCTTTTGTTTTCTGTAATGCTTTTGATTTCTTTGTTGAATCTGAATGAGATCCTTGCTGGGTAGAGTAATCTTGGTTGTAGGTTTTTCCCTTGCATCACTTTAAATATATCTTGCCACTCCCTTCTGACTTTCAGAGTTTCTGATAAAAAATCAGCTGATAACCTTATGGGGATTCCCTTGTATGTTATTTGGTGCTTTTCCCTTGCTGCTTTTAATATTTTTTCTATGTATTTAATTTTTGTTTAATATGAGTCTTGGCATGTTTCTGCTTGGGTTTACCCTGTGTGGGACTCTGTGCTTCTTGGACTTTGTTGACTATTTCCTTTCCTATGTTAGGGAAGTTTTTGACTATAATCTCTTCAAATATTTTCTCAGACCCTTGCCCTTTCTCTTCTTCTTGAACCCCTATAATTCGAATGTCGGTGTGCTTAATGTTGTCCCAGAGGTCTCTGAGCCTGTCCTCATTTCTTGTCATTCTTTTTTCTTCATTCTGCTCCTTGGCAGCTATTTCCACCATTCTACCTTCCAGCTCACTTATCTGTTCTTCTGCCTCAGTTATTCTGCTATTGATTCCATCTAGTGTGTTTTTCATTTCTGTTATTGTGTTGGTCATCACTGATTCTTTATTTCTTCTAGGTCCTTTTTAAACATTTTTTTGTATCTTCTTAATCCGTTCCTCCATTCTAATTCTGAGATCTTAGATCATCTTTACTGTCATTACTCTGAATTCTCTTTCAGGTAGATTGCCTATTTCCTCTTAATTTATTTAGTCTTGTGGGATTTTACCTTCCTCCTTCGTCTTCAACATATTTCTCTGTCATCTCATTTTGTCTAACCTACTGTGTTTATGGACTCCCTTCCGGAGGCTGCAGGGTCATAATTCCTCTTGCTTCTGTTTTCTGCTCCCTGGTGAGTGAGTTTGGTCCAGGAGCTTGTGTAGGCTTCCTGGAGGGAGGGACTGTTGTCTGCACTCTGGTAGGTGGAGCTGAGTCTTTTCCCTCTGATCTGGAGGGCCACATCAGGTGGTGTGTTTTGGGATGTCTGTGAGCTTAGTATGACTTTAGGAAGCCTGTCTGCTATTGGATGGGGATGTGTTCCTATCTTGCTGGTTGTTTGGCATGACACATCTAGCACTGGAGCCTGCAGGCAGCTGGGTGGAGGTGGTTCATGGTATTGAGATGGATACCTCCAGGAGAGCACAAGCTGATTAATCGTCCATGTGCCTGGGAATTCTCTGGTGGTCCAGCATCCTGGAATCAGCACTCCCATCCTGGAGGCCCAGGCTCGACTTCTGGCTGGGACAAAAAGAGCCCACCAGTTTCACAGTGTGGCCAGAGAAAAAAGAAAGAAAATAAAGAAGAAAAGAAAACCAACAGGCAAACAAAACCCAAGACGAATAACAAAGAGAAAAACAAACACACAGTAGCAACAACACATACACAGAACAAATAAAGAAAAAAGAGAAGAAAACAAAGAAACAGATACAGCAAATCTAAGACTCATGATGACAACAAAACCAAACTAACAGAAACAAAGAAGCAGATAGAAAAGAAAAAAGAAAAGAAAAATAGTTTAACCCCTCAAAAAACAAAAAAACAAGAGAACAAACAAACAAAAGAATTTAAAAAATGAATGAATGAATTCTCTGGCATTCCACTCTCTTGGAATCGGTGCTCTTACCCCAGAGGCTAAGGCCCGACCCCTGGCCCAGGAACCAAGACCCCATAAGCCGTGTGGCACAGCAAAAAAAAAAAGAAAAAAGAAAACCAATAAAACCCAAGACAAATGATAAAAGTAAAACCGAAGAAAAAATAAAAGAACAATCTAACAAACAAAAGAACCCAAAACAAAAACTAACAAAAAACAGTAAGTAATCTAAAATAAAAGCAAAGAAAACACAAAGCAAACATACAAAAATTATCAAAATAAAGGAAAAACAAAAAACAAAACAAAGAACAAAAACAATAACAAGACTAAAACACAAAACAACAAAAAAGCAAAGTAAAAATAGAAAAAAATTATTAATTAAAAAAAATAAATAAAAAGAGGGGCTTCCCTGCTGGTGCAGTGGTTGAGAGTCTGCCTGCCGATGCAGGGGACACGGGTTCATGCCCTGGTCCGGGAAGATCCCACATGCCGTGGAGTGGCTAGGCCTGTGAGCCATGGCCACTGAGCCTGCGCGTCTGGAGCCTGTGCTCCGCAACAGGAGAGGCCACAACAGTGAGAGGACCACGCACCACAAAAAATAATAATAATAAAAAATAAAAAACAAAGAGAAAAGAAAAATAAGTAAAAAATAAAAAGTAATAAAAAAAACGAAATCAACAACAGGGGACTTCCCTTGTGGCACAGTGGTTAAGAATCTGCCTGCCAATGACCAGGGCACACAGGTTTGAGCATTGGTCCAGGAAGATCTTACATGCCGTGGAGCAACTAAGCCTGTGTATCACAACTACTGAGCCCGCGTGCTGCAACTACTGAAGCCCGTGTGCCTAGAACCTGTGCTCCACAACAACAGAAGCCACCGCAATGAAGAGCCCATGCACCACAATGAAGAGTAGCTCCCACTCACCACAACTAGGGAAAGCCTGCATGCAGCAACAAAGACCCAACGCAGCCAAAAAAAAAAAAAAAGAAACAAAAAGAAAAAACTAGTAATAATCATAGTTTTCTGAGGCCTGTGCTGTCAGTGTCCTTGTCCCCTCAGTGAGCCACAGCCCACCCCTGCCTCCCCAGGAGGCCCTCTAATACCCCTAGGTAGGTTTCTGGACCCAGTGTGGGCACTGTGGGGACAGTTCAGACACTGAGCTCGCCCAACTCCTGTGTGTACTTGTCCCCAAAGTCCACAGCTGCTAAAGTTAGGCTGGTCTCAGTTGTGGGAGTACTCATTGTCCATTCAGATATTCCACAGATGCAGGGTTTACCAAGCAGATCACAGGGATCTGGCCTCACCTCTGTGTGTGGGCCACCCTCAGGCATCTGTTCCCTACCCAGGCAAGAGAGGGCGAAAGTAGCAGTTGATTGGGTCTCTTAGGCTGATTGGGACACTTATTCAGGCCATGGAGGGATAAGGCAGCCACAACCGGGGTTGCGCGAAGTGCCTGCAGCAGCAGAGACCAGCAAGAAGTTGCAACAGACTGGGATGCACTCACTCTGGTGGGATTCCCTCCCAGTGCCCACACAGGCAGGGGCTGGTGGGTGGGGAAGGAGACTTCAGTGGTGGGCCTGCCGCTTGTTCACCACTCAACAGTGGCACCTCATTTCCATGGCAGTCCACGCTTCCTCTAGGAGCATTCCTGGCCATGGAGCACCTCACTCCTATCCCCTCAGGTTGTCTCTGCACAGCCAATAGCAGTCCTCTCCCCAAATCCACTCTCCTAACCCCACACTTTAGCACTCTGACCCCACCAGCATTGGCAGCTTCTCATCTCAGGAGGTGCCCAGGGCTGATTCCAGAGGAGGCTTTTGTGTGGGCAGCATGTGTGGGCCTGCTGGGGCCCACATGGTCAAAGGAGGGTTTGGCAGTAGTGGCACTAAGGACCCTGGAGCCTGTGCACCGCTCAGGCCCCTGGAGCCTGTGTGGCACTCTCAAGGGATCTTGAACAGCAAAATAATTTGGAGAAAGAAGAATGTAGCTAGAGGACTCCCAAATCCTGATTTCAAAACCTCCTAGAAAGGTACAATAATCAAAACAGTATGGTATTGGCATAAAACAGACATATAGACCAACAGAAGAATAGAGAGCTTAGAAATAAACTTTGGCATATATGGTCATTTGATTTTTGATAAGTGTTCCAAGGCCAACCCGTGGGGGAAAAGACAATCTTTTCAATAACTGGTGCTAAGGAAACTGAATATCCACACGCAGAAGACTTAACATGGCATACAAAAATAACTCAGAATGCATCAAAGACCTAAATGTGTGACTTAAAACTATGAAACTCTTAAAAGAAAACATAGGGTAAAATCTTTATGTTATCAGATGTAGCAATGACTTCTTGGATATAACACCAATGTCAGAGGCAACAAAATAAAAAATGGCCGTATTGGATTTCATGAAAATTTAAAATTTTGTTAATCAAAAAATAATATCAACAGAGAAAAAATGCAACCCACAGAAGAAAATATTTTCTATCATATATCTAATAAGTGATTAATATCCAGAATATATAGACAACCCCTAAAATTCAACAACAATAAAACAAACAACTTGGTTTAAAAATGGGAAGAGGACTTGAATAGGTATTTCTCCAAGAGTGCAGCATTACTCACATTAGCTAAATCGCGTAAGCAGCCCAATTGTCCATCAACTGATGAATGGATAAGCAAAATGTGGTATACAGTACAATGGAATATTATTTGGCCTTAAGAAGGAAGGAAATTCTGATATATGCTACAATGTTGATGAACCTTGAGGACACTGTGTTTAAGTAAAATAAGCCAGTCACAAAAAAGAAAAACACTGTCTGACTCTATCTGATGTACTTATAGTAGTCAAAGACAGAAAGCAGAATGGTGGTTGCCAGGAACTGGGTACATAATTTCACTTTTACTAGATGAAACCACTACAGGCATGGATGGTGGTGATGGTTGCACAACATTATGAATGTATTTAATACCAATAAAATATACACTTAAAATGGTTAATATTTGTATACACAAATATCAAATCATTATGTTGTACAACTGAAACTAATTTGTCAATTATACCTCATTTTAAAAAATGGTTAAGACGCTAAATTTTAGGTTATGTGCATTTTACCGCAATAAAAAAACTGGGAAAAATCATATATGTTTTAAAAAGAGAAAAATATAGTTTATTATATTTATCCATATTCATCATTTCTGATACTCTTCAACCCTTCCCCCAAATCTGACTTTCTGTATATTATTATCTCACTTAATGAAGTACTTCCTTTGACATTTCCTTTAGTTCATGTCTGTTGGTGATGAAATCTCTTAGTTGTTCTGTTTTTTCACTGGATGTGGAATTTTGGATTGACTGAATTTTTTTTTCTTTCAGCTCCTTAAAAATAATTGTCCACTGTCTTCCTGTCTTCTGTTCTCCACTCTTTGTAATGATATGTCATTCATCATTCTTAACATTGTCCCCATGTATAAATATTTTGGATTCCCCCCCCCACCAGCTTCTTTTAAGAATTTTTTGTTCTTTAGCTTTTCAGTAGTTTGACCATCATTCACTTAGGTCTTTTTTCCTTGTATTTACCTTTCTGGGGCTTGCTGAGTTTCGTGTTTCTTTATATTTATGTCTTTCAATATATTTGGAGAAATTCCAGTTATTTCCTCAATTAAATGTCTGCCTCATTCTTTCTCTCTTGATCTTCTCACACTCCAAATATATATAGATATGTTAAAATTTTTGATATTTACCCATGTCACTGAGGCTCTTTTCATTTGTTTTACAATTATTTTCTTTCTATTCTTAAGATCAGATAATTTCTATTGTTCTATTTCAAATTCCATAATTTTTTCTCTTCTGTCATCTTTATTGTGGTGTTAAGCCAGTTCAGTGAATTTTCATGTCAGTTATTCTATTTTTAAGTTCTAGAATTAACACAAGGGTTTTGGGTTTTTTTTTTTTTTTTAACAGTTTTTATTGTTATGCTGAGATTCTCTACCTGTTTTATCACTATGAGAATACACTCTTTACATCACTGGGCATAATTACAGGCTACTTTAAATGCCTGTCTGGTCATTCTAATGTCTTGGTCATCACAGATTTAGTTTCTGTTGTCTTCTTTTCTTTTAAGTGTGAGTCATATTTTCTGTTTATTTATATAGTAATTTTGAATATTATATTTTCTGGATTTGGTGATTGATGCATTATTGAAACTGAATTGTTACTGTCTTCTGAAGAATGCCAATTGTTTTTGTTTGTTTTAACAATTAAGTTGGCTGAATTCAAGTTCTAAACTCTCGCCCCATGATGAGTGGAAGCTACAATTTCTGTTCCGTTCTTTTAGTCTTTTTTTTTTTTTTTGCAGTATGCGGGCCTCTCACTGTTGTGGCTTTTCCCATTGTGGAGCACAGGCTCCAGACGCGCTGCACAGGCTCAGCGGCCATGGCTCGTGGGCCCAGCCGCTCCGCAGCATGTGGGATCCTACCAGACCGGGGCACGAAACCGTGTCCCCTGCATCGGCATGCAGACTCTCAACAACCACACCACCAGGGAAGCCCTCTTTTAGTCTTATTGGACTTTTTTGAGTGAGCTCTGTGCATTCATAGTTCATACATCAGCCAGAGATTTGGGCAGAGTTTATACATAGCCTTTGGGTCTTCCCATCTGAGGTGTTTTCCTTTTTAGGATTTTCCTTTTATTTTTAAAGTGTGGTGATAGCCCAAAACCTTGCCCTCTGATTTGTCACACCAGAAACACTTCATGTTTCTAGCCAAGTTTGCACAACCCAATGCAGCATGCACATGACTATACCCTACCTCAAAGTCATAAAAACATATTCAACCAGTATTTTCTTCTTCCAAAAGTTGTTTCTCTCTGCTTTTGCCATCTCTACAGCGCTTTCAAATAGCTGTTTTTTATCCAGAGTTTAAGTAGAGAGTTGGATTCTCATTGTAAAGAAATTTAAATATTATTTTTAATATGATTTATATGATTTGAGCTCATTTACATGTTTAATAGACTTTACTTGAGTTTCTTTTTTATGAATATACTGTATTCTTTTTTTTTTTTTTTGGCTGCACCGCCAGGGATTGAACTTGCACCCTCGGGAGTGAAAGCACAGAGTCTTAACCACTGGACTGCCAGGAAATTCCCGAATATATCACATTCTTAAAAGTATTAATTAAGAATTTGTTTTATGTGGCAGTGCAACAGGTACATAGAGAAATAAATTATCTGAATGTTTCCTCACTTTTGACTGTGTGATGTAAGCTTTGGGATTTATGAGAGCAAGGAAACTTAAAATAAGCAAAAAATATTACTTGGTGTCTCCAATAGAAAACTGCATTATTTAGAGTATAGACTTCTGGGTTATCTAAATCTAATTCTATGGGATATCTAAACTCTTCGTTCCTTTTATGTTATTTTACAACTCTGTAAGGTGCAGATAAATTACAGTAATGCAAATAATTCTCATGATAAACATGCAAATAAATTCTGTCTGATGAAGTTTCAATATACTTCCTTCCCTTCATGGAAGATGCTGGTTTTTAGTCTATTTACAAATTCACTTTAATATTCCTGATCTATACATGTGTCTGTTCTTTGGATCTCCCTTTGAACTGGTTTTAACATCTGCCTGATTCCTTCATTAATGATGATTTTTAAAAATCTTTAATATATGCTTTATATTTGTGTGAAAGCTATGATTTTACCTTTATTTGAAAATTTTCTCTTGACACAGAATACAAAAATAATTCAGTGCAAGTCATACTAATAGGCACTTAGTAATCCATCATCCCATACCCTTCTTGGGAATTTATTTTATCAAAAAATTTAAAATTTATTTAAACTTTTATTCAGTGTGCTTCGTGATTATATGTACTTCCTTAGTCACTTGGATAACCAATCAACAGTGAGCTTACCGGTTATAAAATATTTTTTAAAGACAGCTTTGGCTGCTGGAAAGTGCTTTCTTATATTAAGCCAAAATCTTCAGGCAATTTCTAACTATTGGGTCTAATTATATTTCTTATGCCATACAGAATAAATATAATCCCATTGTTACATAATTGTCCTTCAAACATAGAAAGTAGCCATATTCACTCTTAACCATTCTTCCCCTTCCAGGAAAAATCTCCTGAGTCCTTTAGCCTTCCTGAGATGGATTCTGAGATGGATTGGAATCCCTTTATTAGACACTCTGATATGGCACTACTTCACAATAGACCCTATACTTCTATGACTATACATTGATGATTACAATAGTAATTTTGGCAAAGACATCACTATGTTTATTTTCACACAGAGATAAAATCATAATATGTGCTTCTGCCCATCCATATTTTTGGTACACAATATTTTAAGATTCTGTTTGAGGGCTTCATTTACATTTTAATGATATGATGAGTGTTTGGTTTCAATTCTATAAAATGATCTTGACTATATATACATATACTTTATAAATTTATTTTGTAATATTTTATATTTGCAACAATACCTTCTTGGCACTGTCTTATTTTTAACTCTTTTTAATTTTGGAGGCATTTTAGATTTTTATTTTTGTTCACATGTTTAGCTTGATATGTGTACCTTTTTATAGTGCATAATGTTTCTTATTATTCAACTATTTAACTTTTGTTTTCATTTGATCCCTATTACTATGGAATAATCAATAAGCTTTTTCTATTTTCTCATCTTCTCCTTCTACTTTTTAGTTACATTACATCTGCATTGATAGATCATTTGCTATTTGTATAATTTCCCTTCTTGTCACCACTTTGTTTTCAAAGGAAACAAACAAACAAAAAACCATTGGGAAACACTGAATATGACATATTAACAGTAAATATACATAAATGTTAGGATAAAACTGAAACCAAAAGCATGTCATATTACAGTATTACAATGGTCATGATCAGTTTTTTGGCCAGTCTTCCCAGAAATCATTTGGTCTGGATAGAACTTATTCACTGGTAGATTCCTCAGGAAGGGCTTTTGAGACTAGTATCCCCTGCTTCTTGAAGGTTAAGTCCTATTTATTTCTACTTTAATATTTCATTATGGCTTGGCTGGATATAAAATCCTTTGGTTCATACTTTCTTTCCTATAGTTTCTAAAAAATGCTACTCTGCTGATTTGTTTTGTAATTGTTGTTAATATAATGCCAATATTAATTTGTTCCCTTAGTATATGACTTGATCTTTTTGTCTAGAGACCTAAGGTTTGGTTTGGTTTTGTTTCCTTCAATATTAATTTCTAAGAATTGTATAATGATATGTTTTGGAGTCATCTGTTTCTGGCCCAATTTTTCCAGAAATAGTGGGTCCTTCTAATAAATAAATTCAGGTGTTTTATTTCTTGAAAAAATAGTTTTAAAAATGATTCTATTCCATTGCTATTTAAAAAAAATTTTTTAGATATAGGGGAAGATGGCGGAAGAGTAAGACGCGGAGATCGCCTTCCTCCCCACGGATACACCAGAAATACATCCACACGTGGAACAACTCCTACAGAACTCCTACTGAAGGCTGGCAGAAGACCTCAGACCTCCCGAAAGGCAAGAAACTCCCCACCTACCTGGGTAGGGCAAAAGAAAAAAAGAAAAAACAGAGACAAAAGAATAAGGACGGCACCTGCACCAGTAAAGGTCTCCAATTATTTGTATCTTGGGTCTTCATTTTCCTATTTTATTTATCAGTCTTTTTTGCTCCGATCCTTTCAAACCACTTTCTTTATGTTCCTTTAGTTATTTTTATGCCTTATCTCAATATTCTCAACTTAATCTATTCCCTTTGGGGTACCTTATGCTCTGTCTTCATTTTTAATTAATTTTTGTCTTTTCCTTCTATTTCATTCCTGATTATCATCCTATTTCACAGCTCTCTGAATTTTTTTCAATTTTTTTGAGTTTTAAAATTTCTGATTTAAGTTTTTTTTTTTTTTTTTAATTTATTTTTGGCTGTGTTGGGTCTTTGTTGCTGCGCACAGGCTTTCTCTAGCTGCAGCAAGCAGGGACTACTCTTCTCTGTGGTGTGCAGGCTTCTCATTGCGGTGTCTTCTCTTATTGTGGAGCACGGGCTCTAGGCACAATTTTTTTCAATTTTTTTGAGTTTTAAAATTTCTGATTTAAGTTTTTTTTTTTTTTTTTAATTTATTTTTGGCTGTGTTGGGTCTTTGTTGCTGCGCACAGGCTTTCTCTAGTTGCAGCAAGCAGGGACTACTCTTCTCTGTGGTGCGCAGGCTTCTCATTGCGGTGTCTTCTCTTATTGTGGAGCACGGGCTCTAGGCACGTGGGCTCAGTAGTTGTGGCTTGTAGGCTCTAGAGCACAGTCTCAGTAGTTGTGGCACACAGGCTTAGTTGCTCCACGACATGTGGGATCTTCCTGGACCAGGGCTCAAACCTGTGTCTCCTACATTGGCAGGCAGATTGTTAACCACTGTGCCACCAGGGAAGTCCCAAGTTGTTCTCACATAAACACAAATGCTTGTTTAATAACATTTAATTTAGGTTGGAGTGTTATGTTATAGTTCCCTTCTGCTTCATTACTATTCTTTCAGGAGTTTTCATGAGCTCACATTTTTATTGTTATTTTCTGTTTTCTTTCTAGCTTTGTATGGATGGAGACAAGCACTTGTTTATTTTGAGATGTCATCTTCTGGGACTAGTAGGCAGTTGTATGCAGGCATGGCTGAAGTGCTTCAGATAGTTTACTAAGTTTTGTAGTTGACTTTGTTCTTTTCTCTTGATATAATGATATATAGTATTTCAAAAGGAGATAGTTGTGTTTTCTGATTTTCCGATTCTGTTTGCCTGTTTCTACAGAGTCAAGCTACTTTTATATACCCTTGGAATTTTTAAAAAAACCTTGGCTAAACACAATCCATGATACACACTTTCTCTCCTTGAACTTTCTTAATCATACTCTTTAATACCTACCTCTTATTTCCTTTTTCATTGTTACCACCAAGTCTCAAAATAATGAATCCCTTTTATAAGTTTTCCCCTTTTCACCAGAAGCAATGTCTTCTTGAGCCTCTCACTTTGAGTCCTGCACACAGAATTGCTTTCACTTCTTTAATAACTGTTTTCTGAGTTACTGGTAACAAACCTGACTTGAATATTTTCTTATTAAGTGTAGGAGTCTCTTTCTAGGGGTAATTTTATCTGAGTTCCATCACTCTTGTTCCCTTGTTCTTCTAACTATTTCTACCTCTATCCCTCCTCACAAGCACGGGCTCTGGTTGTACATCTGTGCAATTTGGGTGTTTATTGACTTATCCATGGCTTAGGGCTTGTAGTGATCTCCATGCCCTAGTTATGCTGTAGACATGAGTCAGGGGTGGTTTTATTTCTTTTTCTTTTTGTTCTCTATGGATTTTTGGAAGATGTATGAGAATCTTGACTTATACTGTTGCTATCATCCTATGAAATATTAGAATGCAACAATTGCTCTTAAACTGGTCCTGATTAGCTCTTACTGGAAACAGAAAAGCCAGAGTCATAGTGATATGATAGGTCACAAAGATATATGAAAAGACTGATATATAGAAATCTGTATTACTTTAACATGAAAATTCAAGAATGTTATTCTTACTGGTCTATTTTCAAGAATTTTGAATACAAGTAAGCCCTGATTAATATGCATCAGGGATAAAATATTATGATTTTAGAATTTGTCTATTGAATTCCTCTCAAAAAACAAAAACAAATTATCTGTGTAGATTGAATTATAGTTCTAAATTATTCATGCCCCTCTAATGCTGGCCTATATCCATATCATTGGCATACCTCTGTGGTAAGCAGAATATAATTACGCATCTCTTTTCTTTGAGCTTAGCCAATTGACTTACTTTGGCAAAATATGTTAGTATATGTGACATAAGCAAAACCTTAAAATGTGTTTAAATATTTGGGTTTGCCTTCTTGAACTCTTATTTTAGTCATGAGAAAATCATGCCTCAGATAGTTGCCTCTCCATGGAGAATGAGACCCACATTGTGCAAACCTGGTTCCAATATGAAACTTGGAGGCAAACCCAGTCTAGATCAACGGAATTAAAGATGACCCACAGTTTCATGGATAAAGAAATAAGTCTACTGTTGTAAGCCACTGAGTTTTAGCGTGGTTGGTTATGCAGCATCACTTACACAATTGCTACCAACAAGAGCTATGATAAAACCTAAAACTGATGGCAGTGTTTTGGGAACTGGTCAGCAGGTGACAAGCATATTGTAATAGGAGGCTAGAAAAACTGTAAAGGAAGTTATAAAAAGGGGAAAAAATTTTAACCTATGCCATGTAGCGGCTGAATGTTTGGTAATACTGTCACTCATTATAGTGGGGAGAATAGAAAATATACCTAATGAACTTTTCATGCTGATTGAGGAGATTTTGAGGTCGATTGCTGAGATCCCAAGGTGACTGCTACAGGCTGCATATGATAAAGTTCTATAAGACTGGAAAGAACTGGCCAGGATAAAAATAGAGTTGAGAGGGAATATGAATAATCCAGGAATGCTAAGATTGCAAAATTGGAAAGTTAAACTGCTTTTCACCATATTAAATATATGGCTATTAAGATATAGCCTCAGGGGAAAGAATAATTCTCTGGTACTTCCAATAAAATGTAGCATCAGAGTATGTTAAAGTTAAATGTGTGACTATAATACCATTTTTAAACCTCTGAAAGAATTAAATGAGCATCTAGTAGATCTCTTCAGCTGGAAAAAAATGAGGAGTGCCTCCTAGAAAGTTTAAGAGTGTGGTCTCCCAGATGTCTTATACACCCAGGGAAACTATCATTGCAATGAAATAATTGTGGTTGTAGCTATTGGAATGTGAAATTGAATGAAATCAAATACATAGAAATTTTACAGTTTTTGAGGGAGATGTATTGGCAAAATCTCTCTCATCTGGACTAAAAGAAACTGAAAGTGTGCAAGATGTAAAAAGACCATTGAGCCTTCTCCTTTCTCTATGTGGAAAGCAGGTTCAAAACCTCCTCTGCTCTGAAGAAAAACATATTCTCCCATGTGTTCTTCAGAAGTGACCAAGAAGATGTTTTTAGAAAAGCAAAGGCCTCCTAAATGACAGAAAAGGAGCAATGGAGAACAGTGGGTGAGGGAATCATGCCCAGAGAGCAGACACAGGACCAAATCAAGGAGCATCGCCGGCTCCTAGGATGTGTGGATTTGGCACTATTTGCCGAGCAGCAGTATGAAATTTCTATGGACAATTGACTGGCATGTGCATTCCTTTATCACTTTTTTTGAAGGGGAATGTTTATTATGCTTTTTCCCCATCCTTGTTATACTACTGTACTTCAGATTCTGCTGATATTTCAATTAGCTTATGAACCACAAGGAACTGCATCTGGGCATAATGTAGATCTTCTGATTCTCAACTTTGAGTCTGCTCCTTTTGGTGAAACTTTTTGGGGGGGTTGCCTAGGAATGAGTATATTTTATATGTGAGTAATTATGACCAACAAAGAAGCTGTGAAAGATTGAATCATTCTTTCTCAATTCTTAACTCTCCTGCAGTAACAATATACATCCACAGTCCTATCATGATGGAAGGAGAGAACTAAGCAACTCTTGCTTTGGGTTTGATCACAAGAGTTGTTTTAACCATAAGATGTTAGTGGATGTGATACAAACAAAGGCTTTAAAAGGTCTTTGAAGTTGAGCTTGCATTCTTGTGCTCCTACCTTTCATGTGTGAAGAATATGCCTTTGGTAGCTTTGGGGTCCAAAAAGGATGAGAGACACTTAGAGATAATCTGAACCCAGCCTGCAGTTTGGAGTTAAGCCCAATCAAACTCATACAAGCTTAACCAAGACCAGCTGAGCCTCAGATCCATAAGCATGAAATACTTACTTTTTATGTTCTGAAGGGTTTTTTTTTTAACACAATATTATTATGGTTATATTTAAATCATGCACTCTCCTTTACTTAACAAAATACTTTGATGAACCTTTGGCAATTAGGAAATTCTTACTGCATTGTCTCGAAGGAGCATAAATGAAGAAAAGGTTGAATTTCTTGGCATAACAAAGTGATATATATTTGCAAGGAAGACCAGGGGCCCAAGCAAACGTGAAGGGACATAACAGAAGAAAGTTATCCTGAAATGAAATAACACCCGAATCTGTAGCTTATTTATAAGTTTGTACTATATTCCAGTAAAAAATTTAATCAAAAGCTCAAATAAGTGATATCCTGATGAGTTTACTGAATGAAGTGCACAATTATTTCTTCTTCTGATTAAAATAACACTCAAAGTTTAAACTATTCTTCAAGCAATTCTTGTGGGGGATTCTCCCTCATATCACCTTTAGCACTCTGTAGAAGGAAGACCCCAGAGCTAGCTCATCCCACTTTTGAAATGCAAAACAAAACAAAACAAAACAAAAAACTGGGTTTAAATACTCATCAGGGCACCTCTGACTACACTGAGAAGTCCATATGGGAGATGACCCTCAGATGAGTCAGAGAGCTTATGCTATTTTTCAAGGTGGAGTTACAAGAGAATAGCTTTTCCTCTCCTGTTGCTAAGCTTTGAGACTCTGTGTCTGGAGCTGTTTATAATCATATTCCTAATTTTCCTAAAGACTTCTCCCACAAAAATCCTTACTTGGAAATAATGAAGTAAACATATGGTACAAAGCACAGAATGGAAGCAAATAAGAACCTGACAGCATTTGAGTACTTATTCCAGTCATCCTTAATGGTAGTGATACTCCTCCCCTTCTTGGTTAGTGTGTGTGCAACTTCAAATCTCTCTTTTTTGCTTATGCCAGTTCATAGTTAATTTCTGTCATTTTCATTGGAACTTTCCTAGTTAATGTGTTAGGCTTCAATTAAAAAAAAAAACTCCCTTGGCACTATGACAGGGAAGAAAAAAAGCTGTTTATTTATTAGGAGTGAAAAAACATCCTCAGACTTTTTCATGCTAATGACATAAGAATAATATCTATAAGTTCTGAATTCTGATTGGATAAAGAGAAAAATTATAAAATCAAGATTTTATACTCATTTAAATCATTTTGAACATATAAAGGTAAAGACTGACATTCTTAAACAAATCAGGAAATATAGCAAACATAAATTCTTAAAATCAACTTGTTAGAGGCATCTAACCAAAGACTGAATCAAACAAAGGACTTGGGAATGAAGACACTATACTATGAAAGGACTGGGAGTAAAAACTGAATATCATGGATTATGGAATTATTGAGTCATGGCAAAATAAATGTGTGAGTTATGTTTTAAAAAAAGAAAGAAAATGTTAAGACACTGGGAGAAAAAATATACCATTTGAAAATATATATTATAACTGCAATGGATTAGACCAAAATTCCAGCACTGCAATAAAGTCAAAGGTTAGAAGTAGAAAAGGAGGGAAGCGTGTTAAGTTGGACATTGACAAATTAAATATATCACAGCAGAAAAGGCAGAAAATAAAAAAGAACAATTTAAGGGTTAGTGTGTTGAAAGAAAAATGAATGAAAAAAGATTAAAAAGTCACCATAATTTTAAAACAAACAAAATAAAACACCACCAGTCAGTTGCAATACTGATAGTTCATGTGTAACACACTTGAAGAAACATCTTCATAGACAAAAAAGGGAAGCTTCCAAATAGATTTCATAAAACCCATATATCGGTAATCTCTCAAACCTAACAAAAGCAATACATTGCAAACAAAAAAGAAAACTAAATGTTGCCCAGAAATATGTCTGCAGAACTGTTAAGTTAAATATTAACACAAAGAACCATGCAATACATGAAAGTAAGAACTAACTGTAACCATGTACTCTTTATAGAGCAAGAATGTTTTAAAATAATGAAATTTATTTATTTGATTCCAGTATTAAGTCAAACCTTAAAAAATATAAGACCATTTCACTAGCTTATGCAAGGATATTTAACAGAATTAAACCTTTATTCCTGATGAAAACACTTAATAATACCAGACAGATAATTACTTACTATAAACGTGACCAAATTAGCAAGCAGCCACAATTATGTCAAATTGCAAAAACTAGAAAGTAAAAACTAGAAAGATTTCCTTTAAAATTAGGAAAACTATATGGATACCTACACTGAATACTGCTATTTAACAATACTTTGGAAATACTAGTCTATACATAGATGCTGGATAATTAAATATACAAAAATACTGAACAGAAAATTTTCTGCCTTATAATTTGCTATTAATATGATATTACCACTGGGAAAATAAAGAGAAGTCACTGAAAAAATCTATAGAAAAACATATGGGGACTTCCCTAGTGGCACAGTGGTTAAAAATCCACCTGCCAATGCAGGGGACACTGGTTCGAGCCCTGGTCTGGGATGATCCCACATGCCACAGAGCAACTAAGCCCACGGGCCACAACTACTGAGCCCATGTGCCACAACTACTGAAGCCCGCGCACCTAGAGCCCATGCTCCACAACAAGAGAAGCCACCACAATGAGAAGCCCACTTGCTGCAACAAAGAGTAGCCCCAGCTCACCGCAACTAGAGAAAGCCTGCACATGGCAACAAAGACCCAATGCAGCCAAAAATTTAAAATAATGAATTAACTAATTAAAAAAAATATGAATCTAGTAAGGTGATGTAGTCACAAAATTAATGTACAAATTTTTGTCACAAAATATAAGAAAAGATTCCATTAAGTTATAGCAACAAAAATATAAAACTAGGAATAAACTTGCATGGCATTTGTAATGATAATATAGAAAAAAAGATAAATGGCCAAAGGACATAAGGGAAGACAAATAAATGTAAAAATATACTGTATTTGTGGAGGAAATAAACATTAGAAAAGCCCAATACTGTAAAACTATCCATCCTTCTCAAATTTGTCTCGAAATTCAATGTGGTCTTAATCAAGATAGTAACAGTATGTTTTTCTTGGAACTTAAAAAAAGTTGATACTAAATTTAGTCTAAATTTAAAAACATGGAAAGATAATCAGGAAATTTTTCTAAAAAGGAAAAATGAGAGCAGACTACCCTTAAAATTAGTAAAACTGAAAATAAATCAATATCAGTAAAATCTTTTTCTTACTGGTTGGGGCTAAACAAACCAATGAAATATGCTACAATCTCCAGATAAAAAAATTTTAAATATAGAAATTTAATATACATTAAAGTGTATTGCAAATAAGTGGGATAAAATATATATTATTAACTTCTTTTCTTGGTACTACTGGCCAGCATTGGTACTAGCAAAGTGGGGTTTGGATGTATTCTTGGTTCAGTACTTACACTAAAATAAATCTGAGATGTAGTAAAGGTTTAAAATTCTAAATAAAAAATAGAATAAAAGTTTTAAAGTAAAACATGGGAGACGATGTTTTTTAATACAGAGAGGGGAAAAATACTGAACATGACTTCAGAAAGATTAGAGATGTCTGTAGGAAAGAAATAAGTAATATAAATAAATGGGAAAATTATCATATTTGCAACTCTATGACAAAAGCAAACTTTCTTTAATATAGAAAAAGATTTTACATATCAAAAAGAAAAAATAAATAATCAAAAATAAAAATGTGCATCGAGCACAAAGAGGTAATTTATATAGAAATATACACATATGAAAAGATGCTCAGCCTCATTCATATTTAAATAAACCATTCTGGACAATCATTGTTTTATCAGATTGAAATGATTAAAAAATTATAATAGTTTTGGCAGAAGCCTGGGCTAGAAATAGATACTCTCCTATACTATTGGGGAGAGTGTTAATTAGCACAGTCTTTTTGGAAGGATATGTAATAAAGTCTATCAAAAATTTAAATTCACATACCTTAGCTCAGCATGCCCTCTTTCAAGTTTTCTACAGATACACCAGCAGAAGTACCCTAGAAAACCAACACCAGAATGTTCATCATTGCACTGCTTATACGAGTGAAAAAGTGGTTAAAGAAAAGACCCCTCCGTGTTTATCAAGAAATAACTGGCTAAATATATGATGGTACACATTGTTGAAGGAGGGCAACAAGAGAACCTGATAGCAGGTTAACCTGAGAGCTGGACCTGGTCAATTGGAGCCTCCTCACCCCACACTCTCTCCTTGGAAAGAATATTCTGCCCACGTTTCCACAGCCAGAGCCATTTTCAAGGACGTAGCCTTAAGAGAGCAGGGTATTGTTGAGACTATCTGGACTGGATACAAGACTGAATTCAGTTCAAGCCTCTTATAAACTTTTAAGATTCTGGTGGGTCAGTATAGAGATCTACCCCTGGTGCAGACCCCCAAGACAAGCTTGGTAACAGTAAGTTTCCTTGCCTATTAAAGATGCCGCCTACCAGTCTAGAGTGGTCTGCCTCTTTCTTTGGTTTTCTCTGCCCTCCTTGTGCAGGAGCATTTCAGATTTCTCCTGGGGAGCTAAACAGTTCAAACCAATAATTGGTGAGCCAGCCGGGAGACTGAAGAAATGAGTCTTGGGAAAGATGCATCCTCAGGGGAATTCCTGAGTTAGCCATGGACCTTTGTGTGGAGAGGGGTGGCCTGTAGGTTAGATGCTTGTGGACCAAAAAGTGTGAACAAGGACTTCTCTAAAATGCTTGCTGGTTTGATGTGCTTGTTTGAGAGCTGTACAATGGCACTGTGGCAAAGTAGAGAAAAAAGGGCTGTTACAGTGGGCTGGCCTTTCCTGCGGTAGTTCAGCTGGCCGCTGATGCCCAACTAGAGGCTGAAGCTCGAGCTAGAAAGTTGGAAGAAGAACTGAGGTTAGAGAAGGATGTGTGGGTGTCCTCTGCTCTGTTCACTTCGGGGCTGGCAGACAAGGGGGAGAGCAGGATAATAAGTTGGAGACCTTAGCCTGCCATTTTGAAAGTTGGGGGGGGTGCAAGCCATTTTGAAAGTTGGGGGGCGTGCAAGCTGCCTCAGATTAAGATCTGAGCCCTTGTGACAAAGCCTGATTGGGACACTAAGAGGTGGAATCCCTGGGAAAGTGAGGAGGATGTTGTAATTGACAACAGTGAAACAGATGAAACACCTTGTGACCTCTGATCTTTAATACAAAGGAAAGCAGAAGCACAGCAACCACAACCCCAGCTGGCTGGGCAGCCTCGGACTCAGGGAACATTCATGCTGAAAGAATATACTCCTGCTGAGCCCATTGATACAGCTGCCCATCTCCAGCAAAAGGCCAGGTAAAGTATCCAGGCATAGTTAGTGAGGTTATGGGATATGGAGTGTGCTGCCATTTCTCTGACCAGGCAGGAAGCAGAGAAAATCACCACACACCCTGCCCTCCAGCAGCACCTGAATGGCCCTGGGAGGTGAGTAAGGGAAATTCAGTTGACTCACTCCCTTGCAGATTGGGTTATTCTAGCCTGCAGGGAGTTTGGCCCAATGAGGGGGAACTTCCTGGGCATTGGAGACCCTGGAAATCTACAGAGGAGGTACAACAAATTGTTAGGGAGTTGGAAATGAGACAGGCCATCCATGCTCCTGTCTTTGAAATCTCTGATCCAGTCACATTCACTTCAGGAATGAAAGCAAAGATATTCCAGTCTTGGAGTATACTCATACCTGTTATGGGATGCTGGTATCCATGCTGAGCCTGGTCATGGGACAAGACATTCATGATGCTTGGCAATCCATTACTGGTCTGAGAGAAACTAACAATTCCTGGAACAGGTATCAGCTGTGAGAAAGACCCGAGACCGGGAGGAAACTGCTGTAGTCAAAACGCTATCCCAATCTCCTGTGAAGGGTCCGGTAAAAATACCCTGGAAGTAAATGTGGATTGACCTCGGTGCTCCTTTATTACCCTGCAGTTTTGAGCAGACTGAGGAATGCCATCAGGGAGTCCTCTAGCCAAAGTCAGACATCAGAGCAGAGCTGTCCCTTGTCTTCCAGGACCATGAGTACCTTAACTGTGTTCAGTCATGGATGGCAGTAAGCTGTGGGAACCATAACGTCAGCACAAATGCACTGGTATCTTTCTGAGCACAACACTGGGACCCTTGATGATCAATGAAGCCCTGTGTAGTTGCAGGGCTTTGAGGCATAATTCCCAATCCATCTTCCAAATTCTTCTCCAGAAGAGGAAAGAGACTTTGAATACGGAGGAAGAAAATATTGATACCATTTCTCCTTTTACTAAATTCCCTGCCTAATGCACTCATTATTGGTTGTAAATGGTAGATTAATAAAGACCTAGGGTTAGTGATTCACCTGTATCAGGGTAATGAGAAGGGATATTTTCAGAGTAAAAATAGAAAAAGAAAATAAAGGAAAAAAACATCATCTAAAGTATCTGAAAATGCCCCCAAAATCCTATCAAAACCTAAATAACTTAATGTCACATATCTACACTAATTAAACCAGGCTTTTCTAAAGAAGCAACATCAAGATAAATAATAATTATTCATTTTTTTCTGTTTTGTTTAATTATGTGCATTGCAGATTTGAACCTATTTTTTATTTTAAATGTGCAATGTTTCAGATACATTATGTTTAATATAGGTTTATATGAGTAATCTGGGATCCCAAATATCATTTATGACATTCATAACATTCCTTCTAAAAGAAGTAGCTTGCAAGTTTCCAGGGATGAATTTGTAGATGAGATTTTGGGATACAACCTATTTGCAAGTTGGAGATGTCTTGTATCTTTCAATAGCACACTATGCGATGTTTGCAAAATGTTTCCATCTCTGTTATTTGAGACTGCCCATACCACTGTGGAGTAGGGAAGTGGGCAGCAACTGTCTTTAATTCCGTCTTTCTCCACCTGAAATTCTTTGTTTTTTAAACATCTTTATTGGAGTATAATTGCTTTACAATGATGTGTTAGTTTCTGCTTTATAACAAAGTGAATCAGCTATACATATACATATATCCCCATACCCCCTCCCTCTTGCGACTCCCTCCCATCCTCCCTATCCCACCCCTCTAGGTGGTCACAAAGCACTGAGTTGATCTCCCTGTGCTATGCGGCGGCTGCTTCCCGCTAGCTATCTATTTTACATTTGGTAGTGTGTATATGTCCATGACACTCTCTCACTTCTTCCCAGCTTACCCTTCCCCCTCCCCATGTCCTCAAGTCCATTCTCCATGTCTGCGTCTTTATTCCTGTTCTGCCCCTAGGTTCATACCTGGGTACCCAGAAATCCCTGTCCGAGACTGTCTTCATTTTTCTCAACGACCTCCTCCCAATTTACATTTAAACATACCTGTTCTGAAGCAAAACTCACACATAAGAGATTCCTGGTATGCTAGAAGCGTACAGTATATTTATTGCTTGGTGTTACATGGGTGCATATAAATGTAATAATTAGTTGAGCTCTCCACTTAAGATTTGTGCAGTTTAGGTAATTATAGTTGAATTAATTTTTTTGAAAACTTACCTGTTCTAAATGTCATAAGTAACCCTATAAATTCAGCAAAGGTAATGAACCATTGTTCATAGTGAGTTATTTATCCTTGCTATACGATATATCTGCCTTTTACTCAACACCATCATCGACTTTACCCCAAGCCACACAAATAGAATGAAGCTAATATTTAAACTTTTAAGTGCTAGAGGTTGGTTGAAGGATTTGCTTTAAGATGTTCATTTTTGCATGTTTCAGATCACCTTATTTTTCTTTCCAGAGCACAATTTCTGACTGGGGGGTATTGTAATACTGAAGTTGTTACTAGCAAAGGCACTAGTGGTAAGTAAGTCTAGAGCCTGCCGGTAGGAGCTAGCTTTCAGAGAAAAATATGTTGAAGAAAGTTTATGTTGCCTCAAATTGGAAGAGTTAAATAAAGAGATTTTACATAAGATCTTACCACTTTTGAAGTTATGGGCTCATTTCAGAAGCTGACAATTGTCTCCACATATGTGTGTATATATATATATATATATA
>NW_020171982.1:1855339-1870865 GCF_003031525.2 Neophocaena asiaeorientalis asiaeorientalis
CCAACCAAAAATTTAAAATTTCTGAAGTATTAAATTCAAATGAATATATAGAATGAACTCATATTTTCATATACATAATTAAATATATGAATATATATTACTTTTATCAATAAGAAAAATGATTTTGAATTGGTTAACTCCAGAAATTACAGGAGAGGGTATCACCAACTAAAATGCATTTGGAACTATAACCTGAAGTTTAGTGTTTCTATGAATGCCCTGATCAGAGCAACATTCCACATTTTAAAACTCTGCTTGGGCTTCCCTGGTGGCAGTGGTTGGGAGTCTGCCTGCCGATGCAGGGGACACGGGTTCGTGCTCCGGTCCGGGAGGATCCCACATGCCGCGGAGCGGCTGGGCCCGTGAGCCATGGCCGCTGAGCCTGCGCATCCGGAGCCTGTGCTCCGCAACGGGAGAGGCCACAACAGTGAGAGGCCCGCGTATCGCAAAAAAAAAAAACAACTCTGCTTGACGAGGACATCTCAGTGTGGCATGATCTTTAGGAAATAAAAACAGCTTTCTGTTCTCTGATCTATGATGAAGTATTTAAAATATGTGCATATGTTTACAAAGTTAATTGAGACATTTTAGACATAACTCAAAAAATTAATCAGACATACCATGTTTCTCAGATGAAAATGGGAGCACAATATAAGAGCTTGCACAAGCCATCCATAAAAAACTACCACTCACGTTATTCTGTTTCATACCTTTCTCCCTTTTCAGCACTCACCAAACACATCATCACTAATGACATGATATATACACAAATGTATGTGTGTATGCATATATACGTACATATATATAGTTCCACGCACTAGAATAAAAGCACAGAAAGGGCAAAGACTGTCTTTGTCTTTTGTCTAACAGCTAGCACCAATACTTGGGATAAAATAGTTGCTCAAAAAATATGTTCTGCTTGTCGGACTCATCTCATTCTGTCTTGCCGCTGTAACAAATTACTGCAAACAATTAAAACAACACGGATTCACTATTTCACAGTTTCTATAGGTCAGAAGTCCAGGCACAGTGTAGCTGATCCAGGCTTCATAAGGCCAAACTCAAGGCGTTCCTTTCTGGGGATTCTGCAGATAGATCCCTTTTCAAGCTCGTTCAGATTGTTGGTTGAATTCAGTTCCACATTGTTGTAGCAGGGAGGTCCCCATGCTATCCTTTGGCCAGGGGTCGTTTTCAGCCTCTGCAGGCTGCTTACCTCCCTTAGTTCATGGCCCCCTTTCTGTATCCTTAAAGCCAGCAACAGTGAACAGAATCTTTCTTGTGCTTTGAATCTCTGATTTCCCCCTTTGCCTTGTACCTCGTCTGTTTTCCTAGTCTGCCACATCTCTCCGACTGACTCTTCTACTTGTCTCATCTGTTTTAAGGCCCACAAGATTGCATTATCTTAGCCAGATAATCTTTGTTTTAAAGTCAGTTGATCAGTAACCTTAATTCCATCTGCCTCTTCACAGCAGTACCTAGATTCATTTTTTTTAATAACTAGGGGATGAGAATTTTGGAGGCACATCTTCAGAATTTTGTCTACTACAGTTCTAAAAAATGAGAATGCATTTGAAACACTTAATGTGCTTGGCTCAGTGGACAGAACACATGACACAAACAGTACATGTGATTACTAACACACATAAACTTTGCCTTATTGTGCGCAAGAAAGTGGGAGGGGGCAGGGAGTTATTTCCACATGCATTCTTTTTTTTTAAAATTTTTTTAAAAACTTTTTTTGGCTGCATTGGGTCTTTGTTGCTGCGTGTGGGCTTTCTCTAGTTGTGGCAAGTGGGGGCTACTCTTCGTCATGGTGCGTGGGCTTCTCATTGAGGTGGCTTCTCTTGTTGTGGAGTACAGGCTCTAGGCGCGCAAGCTTCAGAAGTTGCAGCACACAGGCTCAGTAGTTGTGGCTCATGGGCTCTAGAGTGCAGGCTCAGTAGTTGTGGTGCAGGGGCTTAGTTGCTCTGCAGCATGTGAGATCTTCCCGGGCCAGGGCTCGAACCCATGTCCTCTGCATTGGCAGGCGGATTCTTAACCACTGCACCACCAGGGAAGCCCCACACGCATTCTTTATCCAAACATTTTAAGGTGAGTTTTTGGCAAGTTGCCATGAGTAGCTTGTCTTAAAGGAAATGTTATGAGAATGGTTACCATATTCTAGAGCACATGCAACTAAGATCCTAGTGAAAACAGAAGAGTATTAAGTGAAGCCATAATATTTTCAAATTAAATAAGAACTCCCTGTTTGGCAGGGAAGTCACACTAAGAAGAAAGAGGCAAGGCAGAGGGAAAAGAATGCTTGAATGTGGGGTGGAGTATAAGCTTCAGGAAAAAATTAAAGAAAACAGACTTTAACATAGGAACAAAAATTATAAAAATGAATGATGAGATAAGGAAGTTAGGTGAACATAAGGTTAAACTAGGCAGAGGCTTAAGAGAAATTACAAAACTGAAAAGACTGAGGACTTTCTCTACAGCTTCTTTATTTTACAGTCTTGTCCATAAATAATGTACAAACAGACAAGAAAAATGATAACCATATCCTGGTATTAGTTAATATGCTTGTTTTCTTCCAGCTTCCTACTTCCCTATGCAATTAACTCTCTCATCAACAAAAAGAAACAGCGTAGATGCTTGAAATCTGAAGCTACTCTACAAATATCTGTGACTAGCACACAGTTATCAGTGCCAAATTGATTTAGGTGTTAGCATAAAGGAAATTACAAAGACTGCATCAAACCAGATACAATATATTGCAGTGCGCGCTAGTTTTTCATCTCAATACCATGTGTGCATATTCTCAATCCTTGGTTTACTTACAGCAATTTCCTTTCAGTAGCTGTCTTCTAATTTCCCTCGGTAACCCCCCAGATGCCCTACGTATTGCTCCATCTCTGAAGCTAATATCATACCTATGCATCCTTAGAATTTGAATCGCTGCTCAGATGTTCTTTGGAGACTTTCCTAATGAGTTTATTATCAATGTTCTTACTACATATTCCCCTTGTGGGCTTTTACTGACTTCACCTATAAATCTGATTCTCATAACAAATTCATCTTTGGGAGGATTTCCCATCTTCCCTTTTCCACAGACTTTGCACTGCCTTTCTCCTCCTTTTCATTTTGTGACTTTTACATGCCTCTTTCTCTGTAGTGAACTTTAAAGAGCAGAGCAAGAACTAGCACCTGGAGCTACAGTGAACACTGCTGTCCTCTGGGCTGTCACTGAGAGAGTCAAAGTCAGTCTGTGTGCATGGGGCAGAGAGTACTGATGCTTGTCTAAAAGTCATCCTCACGCTGACTCCTGACAGCCTCAGAACAGCCCCCGCTTACTTAATAGTCACCAGAGCAAAGGTTAATGATGGTTTGCAACACTTGAAGACAGAAGACTGATCGCAGAACTGAAACATGAAATCTTTGTGATTCATAGCCCTCCTAGTATCTCCTTAAACAGGAAGATTCGTTTTCAGTAGAGGGAAGATGTTAATTTCTAGCTGTCTAGTAGTTTCTAGATGACTTGAGACTAACCAACCTAATTCTCCTTTCTCATTTGAATGATTACATTACCTCTTGGTTCATCCATCAGTCTTGAATTTAAAGGCTATTATGACTCAGACACAGCCAAACATATTATAAAATCCATCATATTTTTTTTTCTATTACTACTTTTTTCTAATTTTGTGCACAACGAATCTAAAAGCCATTTGAAAATTGCTTTACAACTGTGCATTTCATTCCAGTAATGTTTTATTCTTTGTGTGTGTCTGTTTGTTGTTGGCATTTAAATATCATTCTTCTGCTCAAAATATTTGACCCACTGATAACCAAAAAGCAATCAATCAAGCAAAGAAAACTCAACTTTCCTCCTTCGTCTAGCTTTCATGGCCTTCCAAAATTTGCACCCAACCTGTGTATCCAAGCTTGAAAGAAACATCTTCCATCAAAATCTTCCACTCTGACTTCATTCATTGAAGGCCCATTTTAAGAAACATTATAATACCTTCACAGCCGGGCAGTAAATATGTGAAGAAGCTCATGTAAGGCACAAGGGATAGCATGGGTTCAGTGTCTCTAACCGGGTTGGCTCTTCCTAAGAATATTCATAATCATTAGCATTTTTAAAATTAAGGAACTTTATTTTTGAAGTGATTTTAGTTTTATAGAAAAACTGAGCAGAAAATAGAGAATTCCTATATAACCCCTCATATCTGCTGACCCAATTTAAATTTTTTTTTTTTTTTTTTTGCGGTACACGAGCCTCTCACTGTCGTGGCCTCTCCCGTTGCGGAGCACAGGCTCCGGACGCGCAGGCTCAGCGGCCATGGCTCACGGGCCCAGCCGCTCCGCGGCATGTGGGATCTTCCCGGACCGGGGCACGACCCCGCATCCCCTGCATCGGCAGGTGGACTCTCAACCACTGCGCCACCAGGGAAGCCCATGCTGACCCAATTTAGCCCTCCAGCTTCCGGATTGTCACCCATGGCTTGGACCATCCTCATCACTCATTACACTGTTCTCTTAAAAAAACCCAGCTCACATAAACATCACACAAAAACTATCCATAAGGAGCAAGGCACTGATTTTCATAAAGTAAATCACTTACCTTTTCACTGCTGGAAGTGTATATGACATTTTACTCTATTTATGAGCTTGCAGGGCTAATGAGAACTCCTTGTGTTAGTTAGTTCCTCCTATTTACACTGTCAGTATTTATGATAAACCAGGTGAAAGAGGTTTACATCAATTCTGGTGCCCTGGTAGGACTAAATGCTAGGCTTTTTAAAGCTGTGGTTACTTGAGTCAAAACTTTAATCCAAAAAAAAAAAAAAAAAAAAAAAACTTTAATCCAACTAGTAATCTTCCAGTGGTATTGTTTTTATTTTTATATTTTAATTGAAAAGAGATGGGTAGTTTGTTAATGTAACTGTGTCATTTCAGATGTTCTGAGAGCAGAAGACAGGACACCAAGTTGGGACTAGGAAAGCAAGAGACTGATTGGAGGAAAAATAATACCTATGAGGGATAAAGTAGGTTGGGAGAGAGCTAACAGGTCTGACACCTGTGGAAAAAAGAGAGGCAAGAAAGGATTGTAAAAAAAAATGTCCTCAGATCACAAAGCAGTTCTGAGAAAGTTTCAGCCAGGCTAACAGGGAATCTCTAAGCCAAAGTTTCTGATTAGAGGAATCTCATACGGGGCAGGAATAGCCTGATCCTCTTCCCTTAGCCATGCTTAGTCACTGGTTGAGAGCAGCACAAAAGTGCCCATGGTCCATGGTGAATCTGATGACCCAGCAGCTAGTGGCTATCTCTCAGCTATGCAACCCACAGCAGGTTCCCTTGAAGGGATATCTGAGAGGGGCACCTTTATAGTTACCACAATAAGTCAGCAAAAATTTCCAAACAGTACAATTATGCAAAGAACATACGATTATAGCAATATAAATACATACTATTATAGGTACTATTATCTATCTTCTCAATTATCTTTAATTTTCCTTTTTACTCTTTAACCCCACCCTACATTTCTGCCAGGTGTGATAGAACTAAATTATCCTGACTCTCCCAAGTGCCTTATGACTTAGCTTTCTTACACTCATACGGTGAAATCAAATGTAACATATCCCAGTAGAAGGAGTAATATGATAAAGTAGATATTGCTTTCTGCAAGGAATAACTGTATATCTGGAAAAGTTATGTGTAAATAACAGTCTTAAATTAAAACACATTGTAAATATCATTTGACTGGAACATTTTCATTTAAATAGAACATATAAAATTCATATTATAAAGTGAGCACTTTTTAAAAGATAAACACTTTTCCACTGCACTTTTTTTTCACAACCAGAAGTTGCATTTAGTTCTATTCTCCTTTCCATGTGCCAATGTGGTTTACTCATCTTAGAAAAAAGTATTAATTTAATACTCATCATGTACAAAGTACTTAGTTTATTTAGGTGAAGAAGATAATGGTAAAAAAACAAAAAACTGAACAAACAAAAACAAAACAAAACACAAACAGTCCCATCTTCAAAGGGCTTTTATGATCTTTTTTCCTCTGCTTTATATCCATTTTTGCCCATGAATCTAAATCAGTTAGGACCAGATCTGTGGTAACTGCTCTCTTCATTTTTTTCTTATTCCTTTCACCATTAGCATGGAACACTACCTTAAACCCATATCCTATTTAAACAAGAAGTATGAAAGAGAGTACAATAGACACTTGCCATATTTTCTGGCTGATCAGAATATTTCATAAAATATGAATAAATTTGGGGAACTCTTAATATTATAAGCTCTCCTTCTCCAAAATAGGACTTGGAAAACTTACCTTACCTGCTTCCTTTGCAGTTCAAGTGCAGGCAGGTGATCTGGGCTCCATCCATCAGGCTCAACGTTCATGAAGACAGAAGTGAACAGCTTAAAGAAGTAAGCTCTGAGGGGGAAAAGAAGGGAGTCCATTGTGCTTACGAACATGGCAGCGAATTCTGATTTGGGGTTTGGAAATATTTACATGGTTTAGTCCCTGGAGTAAAAATGACATTATTGGTGTGACTAGGGCAATAAGTTCTTAAGGGCTTCCTGAGGTAACATACATACCCCTCAGCATTTTTATACTATACCCATTCTTCTGTTGGTTTGGGGCATTATTATTCCTAGAAGCTTGTCTGGCAGCTTTTAACAAGCCCCCCCCCCCAAATCCTAGTAGCTGCCTAACATGCTTTGATTAAATTATTTTTCAGTTAAATCAGTCACTGTTGAATTGTGGACTGTGTTCACAGGAGGTGGAACTTGCTCTAGGACCGAGAATGTCTTCATCTTACTTGTAACATGTTTCAAATTCTCTGGCCATCTCAATTTTTCATTCTTGTTTGCTTTGTGAAGGTTCCTGTTTACATTCTAAGGCCTAGAACTTTATGAAAATGCATGTCCACAGAAAGACCTACAAGTGAACACATATATCTCATTTCATATGGCTCTAAATTGGAAAAACCCCAAATTCCATTGACTGGAGAATGGATAAACAAAGAGCAGTACATCAATGCAATGGAATATTAATCAGCAATAAAATAGAGCAAATTACTAAATATTATTGACACAAAAGGCTACAAACTGCTTGATTCCACTTATTTTGTACTCTGGAAAGTGCAAATCTGTAGGGATAGAAAGTAGATGAGTGGTTCACAGGGGCAAGGGATAGAGTGAGGAAATTGGCTCCAAAGGAGCCTGAGAGAACTTTTTGTGAAGGTGAAAATGTTTTTTATCTTGATTATGCTGCTGGCTACACAAATGCATATATTTTTCAAAATGCATAAAACTGGAAACTAAGGTTTGAATTTTATTATATGTAAATCATACCTCTATGTATAATGATGTATTATCAGGAAAAGTCGATTAAAAACAGTAGATATTACCAGAGATAAAGAGGGACATTTCATAGTGATAAAAGAAACAATTCATCAAGAAGCCATTGTAAATGTATATGTGCCAGAAAATAGACTTCAAAACACCCAAAGAAAAACAAATAGATATGACAAAACTGAAAGAAAAAACACACAATTATAGTTGAAATTTCAACACACCTCTCTCAAGATTTAATAAAGTAGATAAACACAATAAGTATATAGAATGTTTGAACACTGCTATTAACCAACTTACCTGACATTCAAGGACATTACACCCACAGTAGCAGAATACACTTGTTTTCAAGTACATGTGGAAAATTCACCAAGATAGATGATAGTCTGACCAGAAAAGAAGTCTCAATGTATTTCAAAGAACTGAAATGATCTAAAGTGTGTTCTTTCACCAGAATGGAACTACACAAGAAACTAATAACAAGAAGGTCTAGAAAACTCCCTAATATTTGGATATTAAATAACATGTCTCTAATGACATAGGAAAAAAGAAGAAATCACAGGGAGAACCAGAAAATCTTCTGATCTGAAAAAAATAAAGTATGACTTATAAAAATGTGTGTGACACTGCTAAAGCAGTGATTAGAGTGAAATTTACAGTAATTAGGGCTTAAAATAGATCAAGACAAGTGGTCTCAAATAAATGATCTGTGTTCCTACCTTCAAAACTAAAAGGGAAGCAACGTAAATATAAAGTAAGCATATAGAAGAAAATTATAGAGATAATGACAAAATTAATAAAATAGAAAACAAATAAAAAAGAAAAATACCACAAAACCAAAAGCAATTTCTTCTAAAAGATCAATAAAATTAATACATCTCTAATCTGACTTATCAGGAAAAAAGACAAAAGACTCAAATTATGAGTATCAAGAATTAAAATGGACAAAATTACAGATCCCACAGACAAGATAAGGATAATAAAGAAACACTGAAAAAAGTTTGTTGATAAAACCCACAACTTAGATTAAATGGATAGAATATAAACTACCAAAGCCCCTTCAAGAAGAAATAACTTGAGTAGTCAAATAACACTTAAAGAAACTGAATTGATAGTTCAAAACCTTGCCACAAAGAAAACTCCAGGGTCAAATGCCTTCAGTGATGATTTTACAAAACTCTGAAGGTAGACATAATGCCAATTCTATACAAATGCTTCTAGAAAATAGATTAATCCCAACTCATTTAAGAGTCAAGCATCTCCTGATACCAAAAATAATAAAGCAAAGATACCATAAAACCCCTCTACAGACTAACATCCTTCATGATCAAAGATGGAAAAAGCCATCTTAGCAAATTAAACTCAGCAATATATAAAATGGATAATACACCATAACCAAGTGAAGTCTATTTTATACACATCAATTTGCCTTAATATTCAAAAAATCAAAAACTACAAATGTGTATTGTCAATAAAGAATAAAAGAAAAAAATTATATAATCATCTCCATAGATTCACAGCTACTTATGAAAAAAAATTCTCAGCATATTTCAAATAGCAATTTCATAAAGAACATCTACAAAACACCTAAAGCTAGCATCATGTTTAAAAGTAAAATACTGAATGCTTTCACCCTATAATTAGTAACAAGGCAACCTGTACTCAACATTATAATATAGGACCTAGCCAGTACAAAAAGGCAAGAAATAGAAATAAAGTAGAGTTTGGAAAGAAAGAGGTAAAACTATCTCTTCTTAGACAAATATAGACAATCCTTTCCCAAATTCTCCAAAACTTATAGGAACTAAGAAATTAATATATCAAATTTGCATGTGTAAAGTCAATATACCAAAATTAATTAAATTTCATTCACAAAAGAAAAAAAACACATGATCATCTCATAAATGCAGATAAAGCACTTGATGAAATTCAACAATGATTCATCATAAAATCTCTTACCAAAGTGGGTATAGAAGGAACATATTTCAACATAATAAAAGCTATTTATGACAAACCCACAGCCAATATAATACTCAGGTGAAAAGCTGAAAGACTTTCCACTAAAATCTGTAACAAGACAAGGATGCCCACTCTCACCACTTCTATTCAACATAGTATTGGAAGTCCTAGCCATAGCAATCAGACAAGAAAAAGAAATAAAAGGTATCCAAGTTGGAAGGGAAGAGGCAAACTTGTCACTACATGCAGATGACATACTATATATAGAAAACCTTAACGCCTCCACATAAAAACTACTAGAACTGATAAATGAATTCAGCAAGGTAGCAGGATACAAGATTAACATACATAAATCAGTTGCATTTCTTTACACTAACAATGAAATATCAGAAAAGGAATGTAAAAACACAATACATTTTAAAATCACACCAAAAAAAAAAAAAAAAATCCTAGGAATAAACCTGACCAAGGAGATGAAAGACTTATATGCTGAGAACTATAAAATATTGATAAAGGAAGCTGAAGATGATTCAAAGAAATGGAAAGATATACCATGCTCTTGAATTGGAAGAATTAATATTGGTAAAATGGCAATACTACCCAAAGCAATCTAGAGATTTAATGAAATCCCTGTCAAATTATCCATGACATTTTTCACATAACTAGAACAAATAATCCTAAAATTTATATGGAACCATAAAAGACACAGGACTGCCAAAGCAATCCTGAGGAAAAAGAACAAAGCAGGAAGCATAACACTCCCAGACTTCAGACAATACTATAAAGCTACAGTAATAAAAATAGTGTGGTATTGGCACAAAATCAGACATACAGATCAATGGAACAGAATAGAGTGCCCAGAAATAAACCCACACAGTGACAGTCAATTAATCTGACAAAGAAGGCAAAAATATACAATGGGAAAAAGACAGTCTCTTCAGCAAGTGGTCCTGGGAAAGTTGGACAGCTGCATGTAAATCAATGAAGTTAGAACATACCCTCACACCATGCACAAAAATAACTCAAAATGGCTTAAAGACTTAAACATATGGACCTTCCTGGTGATCCACTGGCTAAGACTCCACACTCCCAATGCAGGGGGCCCAGGTTCAATCCCTGGTTGGGGAACTAGATCCCACATGCCACAACTAAGAGTTTGTATGCTGCAACTAGAAAGATCCTGCATGCCTCAACTAAAGACTTTGCATGCCACAACTAAAAGATCCCACATGCTGCAACTAAAGATCCTGCATGCCACAACTAAAAGATCCCACATGCAGCAACTAAAAGATCCCATATACTGCAACTAAAGATCCCGCCTGCTGCAAGTAAAGATCCCACATCCCACAACTAAAGATCCTGCACACCACAATGAAGATCCCACGTGCTGCAACTAAGATCCAGGCACAGCCAAATTAAAAAAAAAAAGAGACTTAAATTTGAGACAAGACAACATAAAATTCCTAAAAGAGATCATAGGCAAAACATTCTCTGACATAAATTGTATCAATATTTTCTTAGGTCATTCTCCCAAGGCAATAGAAATAAAAATAAACAAATGGGACCTAATCAAACTTACAAGCTTCTGCACAGCAAAGAAAACCATAAAACAAACAAACAAACAACCAAAAAGACAACCTACGGGAATGGGAGAAAATATTTGCAAATGATGCACCACTTCTATTCAACATAGTACTGGAAGTCAAGGGCTTAATTTCCATTATATACAAACAGCTCATACAACTCAACAACAAAAACCAAACAACCCAATCGAAAAATGGGCAGACATAAATAGACATTTCTCTGAGGAAGACATACAGATGGTCAATAGGCACATGAAAAGATGCTCAACATCGTTAATTATTAGAGAAATGCAAATCAAAATTACAGTGAGGTACCACCTCACACTGGTTAGAATGGCCATTATTAAAAAGTCTACAAATAACATGCTGAAGAAGGTGTGGAAAAAAGAGAACCCTCCTACACTGTTGGTGAGAATGTAACTTGGTACAGCCACTATGGAAAACAGTATGGAAGTTCCTCAGGAAACTAAAAATAGAATAACCATGTGATCCAGCAATCCCAATCCTGAGCATGTATCCAGACAAAACTAAAATTCAAAAAGATACATGCACTCCTATGTTCATAGCAGCACTATTCACAATAGCCAAGACATGGGAATAACCTAAATGTCCAACAACATAAGAATGGATAAAGAAGATGTGGTACATATATACAATGGAATACTACTCAGCCATAAAAAAGAATGAAATAACATCATTTGTCACAACATGGATGCAACTAAAGATAGAGATTATCATACTAAGAGATAGAGATTATCATACCAAGTGAGGTAAGTCAGAAAGAGAAAAACAAATACCATATGATATCACTTATATGTGAAATCTCAAATATGACACAAATGAACCTATATATGAAACAGACTAACAGACATAGAAAACAGACATATGGTTACCAACAGGGAGGGTCCTGCTGTATATCAATATCCTGGGATAAACCATGGTGGAAGAGAATATAAAAAAAAATGCATATATGTGTATGGCTAGGTCACTTTGCTGTGCAGCACACCACCGTAGATCAACTATACTTTAATAAAAAAAAATTAAAAAAGAAAACAGAATGAGTGAAGTAAACAAGTGGGTCCTAATGAAAATACACAAATTTATATGTAAATCTACACATTTACATTTTAACTAATTTTTTAAAAAAAATACAAAATTAATTAAAATTGGGTATATGCAAATAACAGCCATAATGAGATGCCACAGCAGAGCGACTACAGGGGTTCAAATTAAAAGGACTGATTATTCCAAATGCCTGTAAGAAATTGAACTTGATCTCTCATACATTGCTGACGGGAATCCAAAATAGTATATACATTTTGGAAAACATCTGGTAATTTCTTGTAAACATACACTTCCCTATGACTTAACAAACCCACTTCTAGATACTCACCCAAAAGAAATGAAAATACATATCCATAGTAAAACTGGTATATGAATTTTTCTTAGGAGCTTTATCCATAATAGCCCAAAACTGGAAACAGCACAAATGTCCACCATCTGGTGAAGGGATAAACATGTGGTGTATCCTTACAAAAGAATATTATTCAGTGATAAAAAGAAACTAACTGATACAGGAAACAGAATGAGTAAATTTCAAAACAGAGACCATATATTTTATATTAACCTTTATATGAAATTCTAGAAAAGGGCAAACTGCAGTGTTAGAAACATATCAGCATTGTTATCTAGGAGCCAGGCGCAGGAGGAGGGGATTGACTGCAGAGTTGTGAGGGAACTTTTGTGTGATGATAGTAATGTTCTATTTTGTGATTGTGCTCACATAACTGTAAACATTTGATAAACACATAAAATTGTACATTTTAAATTGGAAAATTTTACTGTATGGAAATTATATCTCAATAGAGTTTAGAAATAATATGAATATCTTTAGCACTAAATTCTGTAAATACTTTTTTAACCCCACCGATCAATAACAGAGTAGGCACTGTTTGTAAGCCAGCTGCAGACCCTTTCTTCTAATTTATTGGGTTAGCAACAAGCTTAGACATTGAATGCAGTCAGGTTTCTTTTATATTGTAGTGTTTAGGGCTAAATTCTAACCCCTTCTTCAAAGGGCGTGAACGAGACAGAATGAAACCATTTATTCCTTTCTTCTTCTGTTTTTGTTTTACAGCTTTCGTGAGGTATAACTGAAATTAAAACAAAAAAACTGCGAGTATTTAACATATACAATTTGATGAGTTTGGACACATGCATGTTCCCATGACACCATCAACACAAAGTAAAATAAACATATCCATCACCTCCAAAAGTTTCCTGTGTCCCTTTGCCTTTTTTCTTTTCCCCTGAACCACTTCTTAAGATCACCCAGAGGGCTACTGAGTAGCGCTGCTCCCTCTGCAGTCACTTAACAATCTCTTTTCTCTAGAGGAGCCCATCCACTCTTTGTGCCTCTTTTTGGTATGCAAGTACACCTCTCTTTCTATTCCTAATTTTTTAAAAGACAAAGCACCTCCATCTGGAGGTTCATCAGAGACTCTTTTCTATCTCTTGCTGATTCCAAGTCTCCAACTCACAATGACAAAAACGCTGAAGAGAATTCCAGCAGAATAAAGTTCTGGGTAAGGAAAACTCTCTGAGTCATTCTTCACTGCATGCTGCTCTGCCTTCTCTTTGCCTTTCTCCACCAAATTACTGCACTCCATTCAGTGCTTTCCCAACTGAGTCCTGTGTCAGCAACTTTCTGCAGCTGCAAGAGCAGCTGCTGCTTCTACCTCCCTCTCTTCACCAGAGGCTGTCATCTTGTCCAGCCCAGAAAATCCATACAGCAGGCCTACAGAAAAAGGAAAAATAAAGAGCTGATAGTATTATATATTCATGAAAATTTTCTAAAGTTTCTGTCCTTGCCTCAATGTGACATGTCTCTAGAAATTGTTAAGAATGACTTGAGATGTCTTTAAAGAGGAATGCTTCCAATGGGGTATCTTCTCAATAGGGGTGATATTTTTAACAATTGATGCTTGCAAAATACATTTATTTACATTGAATCATTTCATCTTCCAAACACACCATGGAGCAGATGTCGTTACTGCCTTATATTGGCAAGTTTTGGGCTCAAGTACCAATGAAGAAACACAATGACTGGAGACCTTTCCCTTGTTATTTGAAAAATGGTAATAAGGGAACTCTGTGAAAATTAAAATAAGTTAATGTGTGATTATCTTTTGTAAAGTGCCTAAAATTTTGAGCATCTGTGGACCTTGACTTCATATTGAATATACATAATTTCCTTCAAGAAGATTTCAGGTCATTGCATCTACAGATGTATCAAATTTTAAATTTAAATTGTCAAGCTGGATTTTAATAGTTAAGAGAAGAAAATAAAATTAGTCAATTGCCTATCATTTTGTGTTAAGGGTATATGAAAATACACATTCTCTCCTCCCACTGGTATTTAATTTTCATTATCTCCTAACTTTCTCACCATAGCATAGGTTTGAATGTATGTAAATTATTACTATAAATTGTCTCCTCATGATGATTTTCACGTTTCAAGGATTAATTAGCTGTACAATAGGGAAACTTTAATGTTTAATTAATAGGAGAAATTTAAGAGGTCTTAATTGGGCAGAAAAAAATTTCTTTTCTTCTAAAAGTGTATCCAGAATACAGAGGTTTAAAAGAAAATGGAAATGCTATGTGATACATTTGGCTGTCAAAAACTACTTGATTTTGTTGTTGTTTTGGTAAATGTCTGCCAAGCACAAGCCTACTATTCTAAGTAGATGATGAATAGGTAAATACCAACATTTCCTGTCATTTGCTTAAGTATGCTCAAAAAAGTTCCTCCCTTAAGGCTTAAATAAGTTACCAGCATCTAAATCTCATTTATCACTATCCTTCAACCCTAAGTTTCTCTTAATAACCTCCTGAACTTTTTAATGCTTTTAAAACTGTCCTTATCTGGCATAGCAGCAATGTAGGCAATTCTCTTGTTCATTATCTTACCCTATTATAAACAGAAAGTTCTGGGGGCGGGGGTCTGGAATCACCAGGACTAATCACAATTAGTATTTCAGGAGTGACATTTGGTTCAATGAGTCAGGGAAAACTTAGCAATAAGCTGGAGGTGATAAGGTATCAAGGTAAGATTTCAGGGTACACACCTGACATAACAGTTTCTTAGAAGTGAAAAGATGTGTTTTGCCTCTCCCAGATCAAATAAAAAGTCATTAACCACTCTTTATTCGGCATTACCCCCAGATGTTTTGTGAAGTTTAAGAGAATACTTTTGTTTTGGCTGATTTGGCTGTTTGAAGGCAACTGAAAAATAATTAAGGCTGATAAACACATCAAATTTAGTATAAACTATTTTAAGCCCCACTTGACCTTTAGTGAGAACAGAATACCCTGAGCTTCTGTGTTTTTAGAGGCATACTCAAAAGCACTTAGAACCATTCATAGACCACAGAATGCTCTTTGAATATTCAAAACACTAGTGTTGCTTTTAATCTATTCAGGATGATGACACCTTGCAATTGTACATCTCTTTGTTTGAAACCACAATGACAGACTAGAGCAGACCAAAACTACTGCTTTCCATGATAAAAATTATATGTATATATGTGTGTGTGTGTGTGTGTGTGTGTGTGTATATATAT